>NW_028160044.1:0-16024 GCF_964263955.1 Coregonus lavaretus
TGGAAACAGGATGCACCTGAGCTCAATTTCGAGTCTCATAGTAAACGGTCTGAATACTTATGTAAATAAGGTATTTCTGTTTTTTATTTTTCATACATTTGCAAACAATTCTAAAAACCTGTTTCGCTTTGTCGTTATGGGGTATTGTGTGTAGATGGATGAATAAGCTGTAACGTAACAAAATGTGGAAAAAGGGAAGGGGTCTGAATACTTTCCGAATGCATTGTATATCTCTGTGGTTACCTTCCATAGCTGGCCGATACTACTGTATACCTCTGTGGTTACTTTCCCATAGCTAGCTGATACTACAGTATACTGGCTAATACTACTGTATATCTCTGTGGTTACCTTCCCATAGCTGGCTAATGCTACTGTATATCCCTCTGTGGTTACCTTCCCAAAGCTTGCTAATACTACTGTATATAGAGTAATGTTGTTGTTCTGCTGGCTGAGGAGCGAGGGGGTTTTACTGTTTTTGGGCCGTGCTTCATGGAGGGGAAGTTTAGAAGAGGGATGATGCTGAAGCGTTAATGCTTTGGGGAGACTACAGAGTGGGTATGACTGGCAGGGTTGGTGTTGACATATTTCAGAGCTACAGGTCTAGGGCTGAGCCATACCAAGCCGATATGAGCTGAGAAAGGACAGGCAAGCTAGGAGCAGAGAGATGGGAGGACAGAAACAGACAGAGACTAGAAGCAAACCAGAGAGGGATATGAAGCCATGCAGACTAGAAGTGGAGAAGAGGGGAGGGAGGAAGGAAGGCTAGGATCAGTCCAGACTAGAAGTGAAGAAGAAGAGGAAGGAAGGAAGGCTAGGATCAGTCCAGACTAGAAGTGAAGAAGAAGAGGGAGGAAGGAAGGAAGAAGGCTATGATTAGTCCAGACTAGAAGTGAAGAAGAAGAGGGAGGAAGGAAGGAAGGCTAGGAGTAGTCTAAGGAAAGACAGTCACAGGCAGACTAGGAGTAGTGTGAGAAGGAGAGGACTTCACAGCAGTAGTGAGAGAAGGAGAGGCCTTCACAGCAGTAGTGAGACCAGGAGAAACCTTCACAGAAGTAGTGTGAGAAGGAGAGGACTGACGAAGAGCTGAGAGAGAAGGATGGTAGTGGGAGAAGGAAAGCCTTGAATGCTAGTAGCAGTTCCAAAAGGAACAGTCCCAAGAGGAACAGTCCCAAGAGGACCAGTCCCAAGAGGAACAGTCCCAAGAGGAACAGTCCCAAGAAGAACAGTCCCAAGAAGAACAGTCACAGGCAGAACAGTCACAGGCGGAACAGTCACAGGCAGAACAGTCACAGGCAGAACAGTCACAGGCAGAACAGTCAACAGTCCCAAGAAGAACAGTCACAGGCAGAACATTCACAGGCAGACTATGCTGCCTGCGTGTCAAAAATCGAATCAAATCTAATTCTATTGGTCGCATACACATATTATGCAGATGTTATCGCAGGTGCAGCGAAATGCTTATGTTTCTAGCTCTAGCAGTAATACCTAAAAATACAAACCAATACACACAATCCTGGAGGGCGGGTAGTTTGCCCCCGGTGATGCGTTGGTTGGGCTGACCGCACCACCCTCTGGAGAGCCCTGCGGTTGCGGACGGTGCAATTGCCATATCAGGCGGTAATACAGCCTGACAGGATGCTCTCAATGGTGCATATGTAGAAGTCTGTGAGGGACTTAGGGGCCAAGACACATTTCTTCAGCCTCCTAAGGTTGAAGAGGTGCTGTTGCGCCTTCTTCACCACACTGTCTGTGTAAATGGACCATTTCAGGTTGTAACTGATGCCCAGGCAGAGGACTTGAAGCTTTTCACCCTCTCCACTGCGGCCCTGTCGATGTGGATGGGGGCGTGCTCTCTCTGCTGTCTCCTGAAGTCCACAATCTGCTCCTTCATTTTGTTGACATTGAGGGAGAGGTTATTTTTCTGGCACCACTTCGCCAGGGCCCTCACCTCCTCCCTGTAGGCTGTCTCGTCATTGTTGGCAATCAGGCCTACCACTGTTGTGTCGTCTACAAACTTGATGATTGAGTTGGAGACGTACGTGGCCACGAAGTCATGGGTTAACATGGAGTACAGGAGGGGGCTGAGCACGCACCCTTGTGGGGCCCCCGTGTTGAGGATCAGCGTAGCGGAGGTGTAGTTGCCTACCTTCCCCACCTGGGGTCGGCCCGTCAGGAAGTCCAGGACCCAGTTGCACAGGGCGGGGTTCAGACCAAGAACCCCGAGCTTAGTGCTCAGAGCTTAGTGATGAGGTGTGTTAGTGTGTGTGTGTGTGTGTGTGTGTGTGCAGTGGATCTCACTCTGGACTAACGGCCCATTGCACTGGGCCTGTATTCATAACGAATCTCAGGGTGTGAGTCCTGAACTAGGATCAGGTCAGCCTCGTCCGTATAATCTTATTCTTTATGATCTGGATCCTAGATCTGAGACGCATTATGAATACAGGCCCTGGTTGAATGAGTAGATAGCAAAGCCATGTTTTCTATACATTTTCCTCAAAGATCAAATAGACTGGGTATTTTATAGACTTGGTTGATTGATTTGTTGTTATTTGGTGTGTAGTGTATGAAGATGTTTTGGAAACTCTCCAGACAAGCCTTAACAGACTCTCTACCAACTCAAGATCAAAACCCCTTCACATTCTCAAGGCTGAAACCTCAAACCCCAAACCTACAATCGCCAACCCTCTCAGGCCATATTGCATCCACTCTAACCAGGTGAAAGTGTTAGTGCTATGGATGTCAGTAACAGAGGTGATGTGTGAGGTAGCCCCCAAAGTGCATCTCAACGATTGGCCCAGTGCTTATTCAGAGTTGCCTGTGGCTGCCTAGGAGAGATGAGCTGTCCACTGGTGTTGGTTTGAGCATACATCACTAGACACACACACACACAGAGAGAGAGAGAGAGAGAGAGAGAGAGAGAGAGAGAGAGAGAGAGAGAGAGAGAGAGAGAGCGAGAGAGAGAGAGAGAGAGAGAGCATGTGTGAGAGAGAGAGAGAGAGAGAGAGAGAGAGAGAGAGAGAGAGAGAGAGAGGGAGAGAGAGAGAGAGAGAGAGAGAGAGAGAGAGAGAGAGAGAGAGAGAGAGAGAGAGAGAGAGACCGGCCTAGAGGAATCAGCAGGGACGGAAGCCATTACTCCAAAAACCAGCGACCGGTTACCCTCTCTCTGTGATCTCATCTCATGGCAAGGCCAGTTAGAGGGAACAAACTGAAGACGGGAACTCTTAGCATGTGTCCCAAATAGCACCCTATTCCCTATATAGTGTGCTACAGGGCTCTGGTCAAAAGTAGTTCAC
Source organism: Coregonus lavaretus (assembly GCF_964263955.1). NCBI lineage: Eukaryota > Metazoa > Chordata > Actinopteri > Salmoniformes > Salmonidae > Coregonus > Coregonus lavaretus. The sequence continues at coordinate 3,294 of NW_028160044.1, forward strand.
TATATAGGGAATAGGGTGCCATTTGGGACGCAACCTTAATGCTTGGTTTGGGAACAGGCTCCCTCTCAGCCAGGAACCAAAAGTGCTATTTTGAGAGATGCATCTTTCTAGACATGTTTTCTAAGACTGATTGGAGGTAATAGTGAGTCTGTGTGAGGTATTTCCAGTTTGATAATCTGTTTTTAGAACCTTGTTGGTGTATTTGATTCTTGGAAAGAAAAGCTTAAAAGTCTGTGAACGTCACAAGGTGCTGAAGGTTACGTCCATGTCTTCATGGAAGAAATATTGAACCATATGAGCTGAAAAATCTAGCTTAGGGGAAGAAGAGACAGTAAGATCATAAACTGATCTGAAGTCTTCATATAATAGCTTTATAATATGGCTTTAGAATCTAGAGAATCTACAGAACAGGCTTTAGAATGGTTTTAGAATCTACAGAACAGGCTTTAGAATCTAGAGAATCTACAGAACAGGCTTTAGAATCTAGAGAATCTACAGAACAGGCTTTAGAATCTAGAGAATCTACAGAACAGGCTTTAGAATCTAGAGAATCTACAGAACAGGCTTTAGAATCTAGAGAATCTACAGAACAGGCTTTAGAATCTAGAGAATCTACAGAACAGGCTTTAGAATGGTTTTAGAATCTACAGAACAGGCTTTAGAATGGTTTTAGAATCTACAGCACAGGCTTTAGAATCTAGAGAATCTACAGAACAGGCTTTAGAATGGTTTTAGAATCTACAGAACAGGCTTTAGAATCTAGAGAATCTACAGAACAGGCTTTAGAATGGTTTTAGAATCTACAGAACAGGCTTTAGAATCTAGAGAATCTACAGAACAGGCTTTAGAATCCACAGAACAGGCTTTAGAATGGCTTTAGAATCTACAGAACATGCTTTAGAATGGCTTTAGAAACTATAGATCAGGCTTTAGAATGGCTTTAAAATCTACAGAACAGGCATTAGAACAGCTTTAGAATTGATAGATCAGGCTTTAGAATGGCTTTAGAATCTACAGATCAGGCTTTAGAATGGCTTTAGAATCTACAGAACAGGCTTTAGAATCTACAGAACAGGCTTTAGAATCTACAGCACAGGCTTTAGAATCTACAGATCAGTCTTTAGAATGGCTTTAGAATCTACAGATCAGGCTTTAGAACGGCTTTATAATCTACAGAACAGGCTTTAGAACGCCTTTAGAATCAACAGAACAGCCTCAAGGTTCTGAGGTTCTAACAAACTAACAGAAACGAGCAATAGCTTCTGCTCCACTGCACAAATGAATAACTATACCCAGGGCTCTCCAACATTGTACCTGGAGAGATACACTCCTGTAGGTTTTAACTCCAACTCTGTTCCTGGAGAGATACCCTGCTGTAGGTTTTAACTCCAACCCTGTTCCTGGAGAGATACCCTGCTGTAGGTTTTAACTCCAACCCTGTTCCTGGAGAGATACCCTCCTGTAGGTTTTAACTCCAACTCTGTTCCTGGAGAGATACCCTCCTGTAGGTTTTAACTCCAACCCTGTTCCTGGAGAGATACCCTCCTGTAGGTTTTAACTCCAACCCTGTTCCTGGAGAGATACCCTCCTGTAGGTTTTAACTCCAACTATGTTCCTGGAGAGATACCCTCCTGTAGGTTTTAACTCCAACTCTGTTCCTGGAGAGATACTGTCACGACTTCCGCCGAGGCTGCCCCCCCTCCTGGTTTGGGCAGGCTTCGGCGTTCGTCGTCACTGGAGTACTAGCTACTGCCGATCCCATTCTCATTACTCCACTTGACATGTCTTGTCAATCACACACACCTGGTGCTCATTCCCCTAATTAGTATGTGTATAAGTGTACCCTCTGTTCCTGATTGTTTTGTTGTGAGAGCGTAATATATTATTTCACTGTATTGCCAAGGTGGATGTTTTCCCTTGTACAGTTTCATTTGACGCTTGGGGCGTTTGATTTATGCAAACGGATTAAACTCTGGACTTCGGTATTTTACCTCCTGCGCCTGACTCCTTCTTTCACACCTCGCCACAGATACACTCCTGTAGGTTTTAACTTCAACCCTGTTCCTGGAGAGCGACCCTCCTGTAGGTTTTCACTCCATCCCCAGTTGTAACTAACCTGATTTAGCTTATCATCCAGCTAATTATTAGAATCAGGTGCACTATATTAGTGTTGCATGTAAGGGTTGGTTTGAGGTGTGACCCAGGTGCGGTGCAGGATAGACAGTAGGCAGTAGGCAGAGATGGTAAAACAAGGATCTTTACTGGTGATCCCAAAACCAGGATGCAAATAACAGACTTGTCACAAATATTAAGGAGGAGCAAATTGGTCTCCAAAAACAGGCTGACAGAAAACACACAAAATACTAACTACGACTGAAAACAACAATAAAACAGGGAGAACACTTCTCAAGTACCTGTACATACGTCTCACGATCAGACACTGATTAGTACTGTTTGGCATCGAGAACTAGCAAAGAAAACAGAGCAAGGGAACACAGGGCATAAATACACAGGTGAACAGGTAGACACAGGTGACACCAGTAAGATAAGGATTAGTCCAGACTGTGAGTGAGGAGGTGCCTAAGGTTGTCGGAGGATGACACCTAGTGGGTCGCTCTGGAACTGCGACCCCTCCTGTAACAGTTGCAGCAAAAAACTACAGGAGGGTAGCTCTCCAGGAACAGGGTTGGAGTAAAACATCTACAGGAGGGTAGCTCTCCAGGAACACGGTTGGAGTTAAAAATCTACAGGAGGGTAGCTCTCCAGGAACAGGGTTGGAGTTAAAAACTACAGGAGGGTAGCTCTCCAGGAACAGGGTTGGAGTTAAAAATCTACAGGAGGGTAACTCTCCAGGAACTGGGTTGGAGTTAAAAACTACAGGAGGGTAGCTCTCCAGGAACAGGGTTGGAGTTAAACATCTACAGGAGGGTAGCTCTCCAGGAACAGGGTTGGAGTTAAAAACTACAAGAGGGTAACTCTCCAAGAACAGGGTTGGAGTTAAAAATCTACAGGAGGGTAGCACTCCAGGAACAGGGTTGGAGTTAAAAACTACAGGAGGGTACTTCTCCCGGAACAGGGTTGGAGTTAAAAATCTACAGGAAGGTAACTCTCCAGGAACAGGGTTGGAGTTAAAAACTACAGGAGGGTAGCTCTCCAGGAACAGGGTTGGAGTTAAACATCTACAGGAGGGTAGCTCTCCAGGAACAGGGTTGGAGTTAAAAACTACAGGAGGGTAGCTCTCCAGGAACAGGGTTGGAGTTAAAAATCTACAGGAGGGTAGCTCTCCAGGAACAGGGTTGGAGTTAAAAATCTACAGGAGGGTAGGTCTCCAGGAACAGGGTTGGAGTTAAAAATCTACAGGAGGGTAGCTCTCCAGGAACAGGGTTGGAGTTAAAAACTACAGGAGGGTACTTCTCCAGGAACAGGGTTGGAGTTAAAAATCTACAGGAGGGTAGCTCTCCAGGAACAGGGTTGGAGTTAAAAATCTACAGGAGGGTAGCTCTCCAGGAACAGGGTTGGAGTTAAAAACTACAGGAGGGTGACTCTCCAGGAACAGGGTTGGAGTTAAACATCTACAGGAGGGTATCTCTCCAGGAACAGGATTGGAGAGCCCTGACATAACATATCCTCATAAAGGAGCTCATTGAAATGTGTCAGTGGAGGCTCCTCAGAGGAGGAAGGGGAGGACCATCCTCCTCAGTGAATCTTATAAACATTTAAATTGTAAAACATTTAAAAAGTTACACTTTCTAGATAAAACTATACTAAATATAATCACGTCACCAAATAACTGATTAAAACACACTATTTTGCAAAGAAGGTCTTCAGTAGCCTCAACAGCACTCTGTAGGGTTGCACCATGGTGTAGCCAGAGGACAGCTAGCTTCCGTCGTCCTCTGGGTACATTGACTTCAATACAAAACCTCGGAGGCTTATGGTTTTCACCCCCTTCCATAGACTTACACAGTAATTATGACATCTTCCGGAGGACGTCCTCCAGCCTATCAGAGCTCTTGCAGTATGAACTGACATGTTGTCCACCCAATCAAAGGATCAGAGAATGTATCTAATACTGAAAGCATAATATTCAGTTAGCTAGCACTGCAATGTATAAAATGTGGTGAGTAGTTGACTCAAAGAGAGAGAAAGTAGTTGAACAGTTTTGAACAAATTAATATCTTCCAAAATGAAGGAGAAGCAAGAGAGAAATAGAGAGAGCAAGAGAGAGATTTCGTCATTTTTTTTCACTTTCAGTTTCAGTTTCACTAACTTAGCTAGCAAATGAAGCGATCTAGTTTAGCCTACTGAAAACACCCTGCTCAAACAGAGGGATGGTATCATTAGCTAGCTGGCTATGACTTTCCAACACAACACTGGAACTCTTCCAAATCAAGGTAAGCTTTTGGTATTACTAATTTATTGCCAACGGGGCCCGCAAGTGTAACTGCTTACTGACTGTACACTAACATTACTGCATGATTGTAGCGGGTTTACTAACGCGTTAGTTCTATTAGCTATGTTGACGTTACTTTAGCTAATATGGTGAAAACGATGTAGTCTGTGTGTAGCGGTTTGGCTTGGAAAGGTTTTTTCGCCTGGTCACATACTGCTGATGTGTGGTGCATTGAAGTCCACAAGCTTGGGGAAGAGAAGGAATACAACGTGGCTGTTATGAGAGTGAACTCTGTTTACGCGTGATCAGGGGTGTATTCATTCCGCTGATTCTGTTGAAAAATGTTTCTTAATTTCTTAAAACGGAAGCACATGGAACAAAATGGGGATAAACATACCTGAATTTGTCCAATAGAAACTCTCGTTTGCAACTGTTGGACTAATGATTACACTGTCTGTCACCTCAAATTTGTCTCTCGACCTGTGTGCACCTACGTTGTAAACTTTCATTCATAAGCTAGGTTGTAGCAACCTCATGATGGGTACAGGGAAAATTAGAGTATCATATAGTAGCCTAAACCTATCCATGTTACATTGAACTGGGTGAATGGAATATGAATGAGAGTCATCCAATATCCTGTAATAGAAATAAGGCCATGCTCATGAAAAAACAATCTCCCTCATCTTAAACGGCTGCCACTGTTGTGTGTATGAGTGTGTGTGTGTGTGTGTCTGTGGACTACACCACAGAAATGTCAACAGAGGACATCATATTCACCTAAATCTAATCAGCCGGGTCCACTGCAGATGTTTGGCAACAGCTAGCCTCTCTGCAGAGCCATATAAAAACACATGATAAAAACAGGCCCGACACTAGATGAAACACACAGGCTACACCAATTACAGTGGAGGGCATTTACATGAGACAAACAGCGAGCATTATGCTGATCTCTTAAGTAGGAGCTGCTTCCAAAGCTCTGCCAAAACACACATAGTAGCTACACAAATACACACACACACATAAACGCACACACACACACACACACACATGCACACACACTCACACATGCACACACACACACACACACAAGCACATACAGTGCATTCGGAAAATGTACACAGACCCCTTGACTTTTTCCATATTTTGTTATGTTACAGCCTTATTCTAAAATGGATTAAATCATTTTCTACCCTCATCAAGCTACATAAAATACCCCATAATACCCCACGAAATACCCCATAAAGACAAAGCGAAAACATACAGTACCAGTCAAACGTTTTAGAACACCTACTCATTCAAGGGTTTTTCTTTATTTGTACTATTTTCTACATTGTAAAATAATAGTGAAGACATAAAAACTGTGAAATAACACATATGGAATCATGTAGTAACCCAAAAAGTGTAAAACAAATCCAAATCTTTTTTATATTTGAGATTCTTCAAATAGCCACCCTTTGCCTTGATGACAGCTTTGCACACTTGGCATTTTCAAATCAAATCAAATCAAATCAAGTTTTATTGGCCGCATGCGCCGAATACAACAGGTGCAGACATTACAGTGAAATGCTTACTTACAGCCCTTAACCAACAGTGCATTTATTTTAAACAAAAAAGTAAAAATAAAACAACAACAAAAAAAGTGTTGAGAAAAAAAGAGCAGAAGTAAAATAAAATAACAGTAGGGAGGCTATATATACAGGGGGGTACCGGTGCAATGTGCGGGGGCACCGGCTAGTTGAGGTAGTTGAAGTAATATGTACATGTGGGCAGAGTTAAAGTGACTATGCATTAATAATTAACAGAGTAGCAGCAGCGTAAAAGGATGGGGTGGGGGGGCAGTGCAAATAGTCCGGGTAGCCATGATTAGCTGTTCAGGAGTCTTATGGCTTGGGGGTAGAAGCTGTTGAGAAGTCTTTTGGACCTAGACTTGGCACTCCGGTACCGCTTGCCGTGCGGTAGCAGAGAGAACAGTCTATGACTAGGGTGGCTGGAGTCTTTGACAATTTTGAGGGCTTTCCTCTGACACCGCCTGTTATAGAGGTCCTGGATGGCAGGAAGCTTGGCCCCAGTGATGTACTGGGCCGTACGCACTACCCTCTGTAGTGCCTTGCGGTCGGAGGCCAAGCAGTTGCCATACCAGGCGGTGATGCAACCAGTCAGGATGCTCTCGATGGTGCAACTGTAGAATTTTTTGAGGATCTGAGGACCCATGCCAAATCTTTTCAGTCTCCTGAGGGGGAATAGGCTTTGTCGTGCCCTCTTCACGACTGTCTTGGTGTGTTTGGACCATGATAGTTCGTTTGTGATGTGGACACCAAGGAACTTGAAGCTCTCAACCTGTTCCACTACAGCCCCGTCGATGAGAATGGGGGCGTGCTCAGTCCTCTTTTTTTTCCTGTAGTCCACAATCATCTCCTTTGTCTTGGTCACGTTGAGGGAGAGGTTGTTGTCCTGGCACCACACGGCCAGGTCTCTGACCTCCTCCCTATAGGCTGTCTCATCGTTGTCGGTGATCAGGCCTACCACTGTTGTGTCGTCGGCAAACTTAATGATGGTGTTGGAGTCGTGCCTGGCCATGCAGTCATGGGTGAACAGGGAGTACAGGAGGGGACTGAGCACGCACCCCTGAGGGGCCCCCGTGTTGAGGATCAGTGTGGCAGATGTGTTGTTACCTACCCTTACCACTTGGGGGCGGCCTGTCAGGAAGTCCAGGATCCAGTTGCAGAGGGAGGTGTTTAGTCCCAGGATCCTTAGCTTAGTGATGAGCTTTGAGGGCACTATGGTGTTGAATGCTGAGCTGTAGTCAATGAATAGCATTCTCACGTAGGTGTTCCTCTTGTCCAGGTGGGAAAGGGCAGTGTGGAGTGCAATAGAGATTGCATCATCTGTGGATCTGTTGGGGCGGTATGCAAATTGGAGTGGGTCTAGGGTTTCTGGGATAATGCTTTTGATGTGAGCCATGACCAGCCTTTCGAAGCACTTCATGGCTACAGACGTCAGTGCTACGGGTCGGTAGTCATTTAGGCAGGTTATCTTAGAGTCCTTGGGCACAGGGACTATGGTGGTCTGCTTGAAACATGTTGGTATTACAGACTCAGTCAGGGACATGTTGAAAATGTCAGTGAAGACACTTGCCAGCTTCACATGGAATGCTTTTCCGACAGTCTTGAAGGAGTTCCCACATATGCTGAGCACTTGTTGGCTGCTTTTCCTTCCCTCTGCTCATCCCAAACCATCTCAATTGGGTTGAGGTCGGGGGATTGTGGAGGCCAGGTCATCTGATGCAGCACTCCATCACTCTCCTTCTTGGTCAAATAGCCCTTACACAGCCTGGAGGTGTGTTGGGTCATTGTCCCGTTGAAAAACAAATGATAGTCCCACTAAGCCCAAACCAGATGGGATGGCGTATCGTTGCAGAATGCTGTGGTAGCCATGCTGGTTAAGTGTGCCTTGAATTCTAAATAAATCACAGTGTCACCAGCAAAGCACCCCCACACCATAACACCTCCTCCTCCATGCTTTACGGTGGGAAATATACATGCAGAGATCATCCGTTCACCCACACGCGTCTTACAAAGACACGGCGGTTGGAACCAAAAACCTCCAATTTGGACTCCAGACCAAAGGACAAATTTCCACCAGTCTAATGTCCATTGCTCATGTTTCTTGGCCCAAGCAAGTCTCTTCTTATTATTGGTGTCCTTTAGTAGTGGTTTCTTTGCAGCAATTCGACCATGAAGGCCTGATTCACACAGTCTCCTCTGAAGAGTTGATGTTGAGATGTGTCTGTTACTTGAACTCTGTGAAGCATTTATTTGGGCTGCAATTTCTGAGGCTGGTAACTCTAATGAACTTATCCTGTGCAGCAGATGTAACTCTGGGACTTCCATTCCTGTGGCGGTCCTCATGAGAGCCAGTTTCATCACAGCGCTTGATGGTTGTTGCGACTGCACTTGAAGAAACTTTCAAAGTTCTTAAAATGTTCCATATTGACTGACCATCATGTCTTAAAGTAATGATTGACTGTCGTTTGTCTTTGCTTATTTGAGCTGTTCTTGCCATAATATGGACTTGGTCTTTTACCAAATAGGGCTATCTTCTGTATACCACCCCTACAGTGCCTTGCGAAAGTATTCACCCCCCTTGGCATTTTTCCTATTTTGTTGCCTTACAACCTGGAATTAAAATTGATTTGTGTATCATTTGATTTACACAACATGCTTACTTACCACTTTGAAGATGCAAAATATTTTTTATTGTGAAACAAACAAGAAACAAGACAAAAAAAACAGAAAACTTGAGTGTGCATAACTATTCACCCTCCCAAAGTCAATACTTTGTAGAGCCACCTTTTGCAGCTATTACAGTGGCGCAGTGGTCTATGGCACTGCATCGCAGTGCTAGCTGTGCCACTAGAGATCCTTGTTCGAATCCAGGCTCTGTCGTAGCCGGCCGCGACCAGGAGACCCATGGGGCTGCGCACAATTGGCCCAGCGTCGTCCAGGGTAGGGGAAGGAATGGCCGGCAGGGATGTGTTTCAGTTGGTAGAGCATGGCGTTTGCAACGCCAGGGTTGTGGGTTCGATTCCCACAGGGGGCAGTATGAAAAATATATATACTGTGGGGAGAACAAGTATTTGATACACTGCCGATTTTGCAGGTTTTCCTACTTACAAAGCATGTAGAGGTCTGTAATCCAGAAAATCACATTGTATGATTTTTAAGTAATTCATTTGCATTTTATTGCATGGCATAAGTATTTGATACATCAGAAAAGCAGAACTTAATATTTGGTACAGAAACCTTTGTTTGCAATTACAGAGATCATACGTTTCCTGTAGGTCTTGACCAGGTTTGCACACACTGCAGCAGGGATTTTGGCCCACTCCTCCATACAGACCTTCTCCAGATCCTTCAGGTTTCGGGGCTGTTGCTGGGCAATACGGACTTTCAGCTCCCTCCAAAGATTTTCTATTGGGTTCAGGTCTGGAGACTGGCTAGGCCACTCCAGGACCTTGAGATGCTTCTTACGGAGCCACTCCTTAGTTGCCCTGGCTGTGTTTTTCGGGTCGTTGTCATGCTGGAAGACCCAGCCACGACCCATCTTCAATGCTCTTACTGAGGGAAGGAGGTTGTTGGCCAAGATCTCGCGATACATGGCCCTTTCCATCCTCCCCTCAATACGGTGCAGTCGTCCTGTCCCCTTTGCAGAAAAGCATCCCCAAAGAATGATCTTTCCACCTCCATGCTTCACGGTTGGGATGGTGTTCTTGGGGTTGTACTCATCCTTCTTCTTCCTCCAAACACGGCGAGTGGAGTTTAGACGAAAAAGCTAAATTTTTGTCTCATCAGACCACATGACCTTCTCCCATTCCTCCTCTGGATCATCCAGATGGTCATTGGCAAACTTCAAACGGGCCTGGACATGCGCTGGCTTGAGCAGGGGGACCTTGCGTGCGCTGCAGGATTTTAATCCATGACGGCGTAGTGTGTTACTAATGGTTTTCTTTGAGACTGTGGTCCCAGCTCTCCCAGCTCTCTTTGCCAATTTTTTTCTGTAAGCAATGGCTTTTTTCTGGCCACTCTTCCGTAAAGCCCACCTCTGTGGAGTGTACGGCTTGAAGTGGTCCTATGGACAGATACTCCAATCTCCGCTGTGGAGCTTTGCTGCTCCTTCAGGGTTATCTTTGGTCCCTTTGTTGCCTCTCTGATTAATGCCCTCCTTGCCTGGTCTGTGAGTTTTGGTGGGTGGCCCTCTCTTGTCAGGTTTGTTGTGGTGCCATATTCTTTCAATGTTTTAATAATGGATTTAATGGTGCTCCGTGGGATATTCAAAGTTTCAGATATTTTTTTTATAACCCAACCCTGATCTGTACTTCTCCACAACTTTGTCCCTGACCTGTTTGGAGAGCTCCTTGGTCTTCGTGGTGCCGCTTGCTTGGTGGTGCCCCTTGCTTAGTGGTGTTGCAGACTCTGGGGCCTTTTCAGAACAGGTGTGTATATATACTGAGATCATGTGACAGACCATGTGACACTTAGATTGCACACAGGTGGACTTCATGTAACTAATTATGTGACTTTTGAAGGTAATTGGTTGCACAAGATCTTATTTAGGGGCTTCATAGCAAAGGGGGTGAATACATATGCACACACCACTTTTCCGATATATATTTTGTATAATTTTTTGAAACAAGTAATTTTTTTCATTTCACTTCACCAATTTGGACTATTTTGTGTATATCCATTACATGAAATCCAAATAAAAATCAATTTAAATTACAGGTTGTAATGCAACATGAATACTTTTGCAAGGCACTGTACCTTGTCACAACACAACTGATTGGCTCAAAACCATTAAGAAGGAAGGAAATTCCACAAATTAACTTTTAAGAAGGCACACCTGTTAATTGAAATGCATTCCAGTTGACTACCTCATGAAGCTGGTTGAGAGAATGCCAAGAGTGTGCAAAGCTGTCATCAAGGCAAAGGGTGGCTAGTAGAAGAATCTCAAATATATAATATATTTTGATTTATTTAACACTTTATTGGTTACTAAATGATTCCATATGTGTTATTTCATAGTTTTGAAATCTTCACTATTATTCTACAATATAGAAAATAGTAAAAATAAAGAAAAACCCTTGAATGAGTAGGTGTTCTAAAACTTTTGACCGGTAGTGTATATATATATATATATATATATATATATATATATATATATATATATATATATATATATATTACAAATATATAAAATAAAAAATAAAAAATAATACCTTATTTACATAAGTATTCAGACCCTTTACTATGAGACTCGAAATTGAGCTCAGGTGCATCCTGTTTCCATTGATCATCCTTGAGATGTTTCTACAACTTGATTGGAGTTCACCTGTGGTAAATTCAACTGATTGGAAATGATTTGGAAAGGCACACACCTGTCTATATAAGGTCCCACAGTTGACAGTGCATGTCAGAGCAAAGACCAAGCCATGAGGTCGAAGGAATTGTCCCTAGAGCTCCCAGACAGGATTGTGTCGAGGCACAGATCTGGGGAAGGGTACCAAACAATTTGTGCAGTTTTGAAGGTCCCCAAGAACACAATGGCCTCCATCATTCTTAAATGGAAGAAGTTTGGAACCACCAAGAATCTTCCTAGAGCTGGCCGCCCGGCCAAACTGAGCCATCGGGGGACAAGGGCCTTGGTCAGGGAGGTGACCAAGAACCCGATGGTCACTCTGACAGAGCTCCAGATTTCCTCTGTGTAGATGGGTGAAACTTCCAGAAGGACAACCATCTCTGCGTCACTCCACCAATCAAGCCTTTATGGTAGAGTGGCCAGACGGAAGCCACTCCTGGTGGTTGCAGCATCATGCTGGATGAAAACCTACTCCAGAGTGCTCAGGACCTCAGACTGGGGCGAAGGTTCACCTTCCAATAGGACAACGTCCCTAAGCACACAGCCAAGACAACACAGGAGTGGCTTCGGGACAAGTCCCTGAATGTCCTTGAGTGGCCCAGCCGGAGCCCAGACTTGAACCCAATCGAACATCTCTGGAGAGACCTGAAAATAGCTGTTCAGCGATGCTCCCCATCCAACCTGACAGAGCTTGAGAGGATCTTTAGAGAAGAATGGGAGAAACTCCCCAAATACAGGTGTGCCAAGCTTGTAGCGTCATGTCCAAAAAGACTTGAGGCTGTAATCGCTGCCAAAGGTAATTCAACAAAGTACTGAGTAAAGGGTCTGAATACTTATGTAAATGTGATATTTCAGTTTTTTATTATTAATACATTTGCAAAAATGTCTAAAACCAGTTTTTGCTTTGTTATTATGGGGTATTGTGTGTGGATTGTTGAGGGAAAAAAAACAATTGAATCCATTTTAGAATAAGGCTGTAATGTAACAAAATGTGGAAAAAGTCAAGGGGTCTGAATACTTTCCGAATGCACTGTACACGTTTCTGGTGCTTCAGCTTGTGTCTAGAGCAGTTGGCATCAACCATGGATCTGGAGAGATACAGGGTTTACAGGCTTTTGTTCCAGCCAAGCACATAAAGACACTCAGAGAGACAACCAGCTGAGAGGTATCTCACAGGCTTTGTAAAGCTGGTCACTGACCTCTGCATGGAGATAACAACATGGCTGCCATCGCATTGTATAACTCTACTCTACTATACTGTACTGTACTCTATTGTACTGTACTGTACTCTACTGTACTATACTGTACTCTACTCCACTGTACTCTACTCTACTGTACTCTATTCTACTGTGTGTCCACTACTAGGATCCATCACAATTTATAATCCTGTCCAGAACATTTACATTTAGTTCCCATGGAAACC
>NW_028160043.1:0-62500 GCF_964263955.1 Coregonus lavaretus
TACCACTGCTATTCAATTCTCTATCACTAGAAGTGGGGTTAATCAGTTAGATCCCCAACCCCCCCCCCCCCCCCCCTCTCCCAACCCCCCCCCCCCCCCCCCCTCTGCGGCAGACGGGATCTTTGAGATTAGGCCTACACACCAATTAACATGTATAGAGAGTGGATGTGTGTGTGTGTTAGGGTTGTAAAGGGTTTACTCTGCCTGCTGCCTGGCCAGCCTAAAGCGGCATGCTTTGGGGGTGACATCATTTTCATAACCTCCGCCTGCTGATTCTCGGTAATCACACCACACTGTAATCCCGTTACCTGCCGATAGTTTGGTGTGTTGTCCCTTCCCTTCGGACCGAACAATCTCGTCACAACACAACACTCTCTCCTCATTGGTGCACATCACTTAGCTGTAGAGTGTGTGTCTAGAACAGGTTCCCTGGCGGCCCGGGATGGTTTATTTGCCCCCACCCCCACACACACACACACACAAAAATAACAAAATCTGAGTAAAAATACGAAAATAAATAAGTAAATACTTGACTTTTTCCACATTTTGTCACATTACAGCCTTATTCTAAAATGGATTAAAAAAAAAAATCCTCATCAATCTACACACAACACCCCATAATGACAAAGCGAAAACAGGTTTTAGAAATGTCCTTGAGTGGCCCAGCCAGAGCCCGGACTTGAACCGATCGAACATCTCTGGAAAGACCTGAAAATAGCTGTGCAGTGACGCTCCCATCCAACCTGACAGAGCTTGAGAGGATCTGCAGAGAAGAATGGGAGAAACTCCCAAATACAGGTGTGCCAAGCTTGTAGCTTCATACCTAAGAAGATTGAGGCTGTAATCGCTGCCAAATATGCTTCAACAAAGTACTGAGTAAAGGGTCTGAATACTTATGTAAATGTGTTATTTAAGTTTTTCATTTGTCCAAATTTGCTAAAATTTCTAAAAACCTGTTTTTGCTTCGTCATTATGGGGTGTTGTGTGTAGATTAATGAGGATTTTTTTTTTTTTAAATCTATTTTAGAATAAGGCTGTAAGGTAACAAAATGTGTAAAAAGTGAAGGGGTCTGAATACTTTCCGAATGCACTGTATATCTATATATATATTTTTTAAATATTTAAAAAAATAAAAATAATAATAAGATTGTTGGACAAACAAATCTGTAAAAACACCAGGAAATCAGCTCCAAGATTTAAATTTTGGGACATCTGTTCCCAAGTATTCCCACGCATAATAGCGAGATACATGTGACTGATACAAATGTAGGCAAGGTTTGAAATGATTATGTTTTAGTCAAATATATCTGTTTGGACTTATTGTGGTCATTTGCAGTCTACAAATTATTTGCAATTATGTTCCGGCCCCCTGACCATCCACTCACGAAAAAATCGTCCCGAGGCGGAATCTAGTTGATGATCCTGGTGTAGACTATGCGCTATAAACTACATCCCGCCCCCTGCTCTGTCACTAACTGCCTGACACACGCCCCTCTCCTCTTTCCCTCCTCAGCACAGATGAGAGACTCCGCATATAAAAACCTGCAGGGGCTTGGACAGAAGGCACCGCTCCAAATCACATATTTCACCTCACAGCAAGTGGAAGAAAGGGAAATCAGATACATGTGATCAAATCACCGGCGGGACGGGGATAGAGATTAAAGGTTATAAGGATCGCGTTGAATAGAACGAAGGAAGGACTCTCCATTGCTTCCATCGCTAGAGCCCATTCTAGAACGGCGTGTGTGCGTGCAGTAAAGAATATTGGATGCTGAGCTGAGTCGCGCGCGGTGACACTGATTATATCAACAAAACGAGGAACGCAGAATAATTGCACTGTTTTAGAAGGCTGCATCGGAACAAATTAAATAAATAGCAGCCTATGTGAAAGATACAATCAACAACAATGGAGTTTGAGGCTTGAGCTTGCTGCATTTGCTAGGTACGTTATAAAAAACAAATGTATAAAATTATATTTGGAAATCTGCCAGGCTAATGCTCAATTTATGTAGAATACAGATTGTAGGTTACGCGCCATTTACGCACACGGCATGGTATGTCATTTGAGCCTAGATCGTGTAAATCACGTTTCCAATAATCCATGTAAATAAATCAGTTGTAGTCTAATTTTATATATAATACGCTAAAGCGAGACATAGTCCTACGCTATGGTGATGAGCTTAGCGCACGGGTCCCGTAGAAGCTGTGAAGCGAAATCGGTGCCATTGAGGAGCCTGTGTTTGGGTCGCTTCAATGCACCGCCTGGCCTACACACTGCATGGGGGCTTATTCCGCAGGACCGACTAGCAGCTGCTGCCGTTCTTACTGGGGGGGACAGGGTCATTAAGTTGAAATCAGTGATACAAACTATTTAGAGATTACTCTAAGATTAGACAGATGCTAGCAATGGACAGGTTTTTCCTTTCACTTCTTATCTGAATTTGAAGCAAATGTCTATTATTTCTGTAAAATGTCTGTGTCTGTGTGGCTGTCGGCTGACTAGACTGTTGTGATACCCAAGAGAATGTGTCTTTTTAGTTGTAAACAGAACAAATGAAAACAGGAACATGGTTATTATACATAATTAATAAGGTGGAAATATTTCGTTTTTATGTTCTTGACTTGATGTTTTAGTTTTTGCACACAGGGTAGAGGTCCCATTAATTATTAGTTGGATGTAAAAAATACATGGGGTATAACAACAGAGGAAGGAACCAATCATGACTCATTCTCTCCCATGTACTGATGATTGAGCAATACCACAGTGTGGATGTGGCCAGAGTCTGGCTTTGTGAAACTTAGCTGAAGTAAAACTGAACCTGGTCTTTGGACTTGAAATCAGCTCAGTAAACTGATAATCTGAAGGGAAGAAAATCACTGTCCACTGTACTCTGTTCTGACCTGGTTGTGTTGGGGCGGCAGGTAGCTTAGTGGTTAAGAGCGTTGTGCAGTAACCGAAAGGTCGCTGGTTCTAATCCCCGAGCCGACTAGGTGAAAATCTGTTGATGTGACTTGAGCAAGGCACTTAACCCTAATTGCTCCTGTAAGTCGCTCTGGATAAGACTAAAATGTCGCTCTGCTAAATGACGTAAATGTAAAAAATGTACTACAAGTTGTGAGGCTGAGCAGGGCCAGGAGTATGGGAAATGTTGTCCACAATGGCGCTATCCATGGTCCTGAAGTTAGCCCAGGGTTTTTTTCTGGCCACAGAAAGACTCTAGGCCCTAGCAATGAAGCAACTTGTGTTCAGGCAATGTGAAGTTTCAGTATTTCAGGCACTGACCGTCAGATTGTAAGGCTCTCTCTTGAACAGAGGTAAAGTAAAGTGTCCCATTGCACTAATAATTTGCATGGAGTTAAATATTGTAATGTGTATGTTTTAGGCCATAACTGATATTCAGGTAAAGTCGGATTCATATTTTGTTGAACACAGCTATCTAGCAAGGGGATGTTGTTAACGTGTCACTGCAGTTTTTGTTATAACACTGTATCATTAGCAATAATAAATAAATAAAAAATGCCCAGAAGTCGGTGTGAGAGGAATATGTATTCCACTTCTCCTGGAACTGTTGTGGGGGATGTCTGTCCTTGGGGACCTGACAAGCTTTCTAGAGCAGCCACTCTACTCTCTCTTCTCTCTCATTACTAACAGCAACACAAGATCTGGTGCCTATTAACTTAACAATGATCTATAAAGTGTCCCGAGATGTTGTAGGAGGATATGAGAGGGAAAAAAGGACTGTGCAGTGTAGAGAAGAGAATCCTCTTTATTGTTTTGTTAGCGTTGATTAGCCTTGACATGGCTAACCACAGTAAATGGAGGCCCACCGTTGATGTGATTTAAACCCTGACGTCATGTATCAGTTACAGCTGCTGTGTATATCCCACCAAGGTGTTCATATAGAAGATAAACTGAAGCTATCATCAGATAATCTATAACCATGGCTATCTTTCTCTCAACTCCTACAGGTCTTGCTTCCTCGCTGGCCCTGACTTATCAACAGTCCCGGGGTTGTTCCTGTTCCCCTGACCACAACTCCCCATGGCCTGTATCACAGAGTCCCGCGCCCCGTCCCCCTCTCTTTCCGGGTTCAACACCCCCCTCTCAGAACACACCCCTACCTTCCGGGGCCGGCTGGACGAGACCCCCGCCTGCACCCCTGAGATGGATCTGACCCCCACCCAGTGTGTCCTGCGGAACGTACTATCTATAGACACCGGGGGTGCCCCGGAACCCGAGGGTGGGGGAGGTGGAGGAGGAGGCCATAATGGGGAACACACCTGCGGACACACCTGTGGGGGCCACAGCCCCACGCCTAGCGAGGAGCAGCAGGAGCACTTTGCCAACAGTGTGCTGAAGCTCCATGAGAACGGGGAGGGAGGGGGTAGGACGGAGGGAGAGGGTCAGGACGCGGAGGGAGGAGCGGTGCGGAGCCAGGCTGAGGATGTGAGGCTGCTGTCGGGAGGAAGTGGAGGGTTTCTGGAGGGACTGTTTGGGTGTCTGAAGCCGGTCTGGACCATGATTGGCAAGGCCTACTCTACCGAACACAAACACAACCTGGAAGGTAAGAGTCATTTGGTAATAAGAAGAAAGAGAAAGAGAGAGAGAGAGAGAGAGAGAGAGAGAGAGAGAGAGAGAGAGAGAGAGAGAGAGAGAGAGAGAGAGAGAGAGAGAGAGAGAGAGAGAGAGAGAGAGAGAGAGAGAGAGAGAGAGAGAGAGAGAGAGAGAGAGAGAGAGAGAGAGAGAGAGAGAGAGAGAGAGAGAGAGAGAGAGAGAGAGAGAGAGAGAGAGAGAGACAGACAGAGAGAGATTGTGGTTAGGGTCAAGAGATTCTCCTGACCACTTGACCTGACCAGGAAACCATCTAGCCACTAGTTACAGGTTATAACTAGGACCCCGACAACACTAGATACAGGTTATAACTAGCACCCTGACAACACTAGTTATAGGTTATAACTAGGGCCCTGACAACACTAGTTACAGGTTATAACTAGGGCCCTGACAACACTAGTTACAGGTTATAACTAGGGCCCTGACAACACTAGTTACAGGTTATAATATAACTAGGACCCTGACAACACCAGTTACAGGTTATAACTAGGGCCCTGACAACACTAGTTACAGGTTATAACTAGGGCCCTGACAACACTAGTTACAGGTTATAACTAGGACCCTGACAACACTAGTTACAGGTTATAACTAGGACCCTGACAACACTAGTTACAGGTTATAACTAGGGCCCTGACAATACTAGTTACAGGTTATAACTAGGACCCTGACAACACTAGTTACAGGTTATAACTAGGACCCTGACAACACTAGTTAAAGGTTATAACTAGGGCCCTGACAATACTATTTACAGGTTATAACTAGCACCCTGACAACACTAGTTACAGGTTATAACTAGGACCCTGACAACACTAGTTACAGGTTATAACTAGGACCCTGACAACACTAGTTACAGGTTATAATATAACTAGGGCCCTGACAACACTAGTTACAGGTTATAATATAACTAGGGCCCTGACAACACTAGTTACAGGTTATAACTAGGGCCCTGATAACACTAGTTACAGGTTATAATATAACTAGGACCCTGACAACACTAGTTACAGGTTATAACTAGGACCCTGACAACACTAGTTACAGGTTATAACTAGGGCCCTGACAACACTAGTTACAGGTTATAACTAGGACCCTGATAACACTAGTTACAGGTTATAATATAACTAGGGCCCTGACAACACTAGTTACAGGTTATAACTAGGGCCCTAACAACACTAGTTACAGGTTATAACTAGGACCCTGATAACACTAGTTACAGGTTATAATATAACTAGGCCCCTGATAACACTAGTTACAGGTTATAATATAACTAGGATCCTGACAACACTAGTTACAGGTTATAATATAACTAGGACCCTGACAACACTAGTTACAGGTTATAACTGGGGCCCTGATAACACTAGTTACAGGTTATAATATAACTAGGGCCCTGACAACACTAGTTACAGGTTATAACTAGGACCCTGACAACACTAGTTACAGGTTATAACTAGGGCCCTGACAACACTAGTTACAGGTTATAACTAGGACCCTGATAACACTAGTTACAGGTTATAACTAGGGCCCTGACAACACTAGTTACAGGTTATAACTAGGGCCCTGACAACACTAGTTACAGGTTATAACTAGGGCCCTGACAACACTAGTTACAGGTTATAACTAGGGCCCTGACAACACTAGTTACAGGTTATAATATAACTAGGAACCTGACAACACTGGTTACAGGTTATAACTAGGGCCCTGACAACACTAGTTACAGGTTATAACTAGGACCCTGATAACACTAGTTACAGGTTATAACTAGGACCCTGACAACACTAGTTACAGGTTATAACTAGGGCCCTGACAACACTAGTTACAGGTTATAACTAGGGCCCGACAACACTAGTTACAGGTTATAACTAGGACCCTGATAACACTAGTTACAGGTTATAACTAGGGCCCAGACAACACTAGTTACAGGTTATAATATAACTAGGGCCCTGACAACACTAGTTACAGGTTATAATATAACTAGGGCCCTGACAACACTAGTTACAGGTTATAACTAGGACCCTGACAACACTAGTTACAGGTTATAACTAGGACCCTGATAACACTAGTTACAGGTTATAACTAGGGCCCTGACAACACTAGTTACAGGTTATAACTAGGACCTTGACAACACTAGTTACAGGTTATAACTAGGACCCTGATAACACTAGTTACAGGTTATAACTAGGGCCCCGACAACACTAGCTACAGGTTATAACTAGGACCCTGACAACACTAGATACAGGTTATAACTAGGGCCCTGACAACACTAGTTACAGGTTATAACTAGGGCCCTGACAACACTAGTTACAGGTTATAATATAACTAGGGCCCTGACAACACTAGTTACAGGTTATAACTAGGGCCCTGATAACACTAGTTACAGGTTATAACTAGGGCCCCGACAACACTAGTTACAGGTTATAACTAGGACCCTGACAACACTAGATACAGGTTATAACTAGGGCCCTGACAACACTAGTTACAGGTTATAACTAGGGCCCTGACAACACTAGTTACAGGTTATAATATAACTAGGGCCCTGACAACACTAGTTACAGGTTATAACTGGGGCCCTGACAACACTAGTTACAGGTTATAACTAGGACCCTGACAACACTAGTTACAGGTTATAATATAACTAGGGCCCTGACAACACTAGTTACAGGTTATAACTAGGGCCCTGACAACACTAGTTACAGGTTATAACTAGGACCCTGATAACACTAGTTACAGGTTATAACTAGAGCCCTGACAACACTAGTTACAGGTTATAACTAGGGTCCTGACAACACCAATTACAGGTTATAATATAACTAGGGCCCTGACAACACTAGTTACAGGTTATAACTAGGACCCTGATAACACTAGTTACAGGTTATAACTAGGGCCCTGACAACACTAGTTACAGGTTATAACTAGGGCCCTGACAACACTAGTTACAGGTTATAATATAACTAGGATTCTGACAACACTAGTTACAGGTTATAATATAACTAGGACCCTGACAACACTAGTTACAGGTTATAACTAGGGCCCTGACAACACTAGTTACAGGTTATAACTAGGACCCTGACAACACTAGTTACAGGTTATAAATAGGACCCTGATAACACTAGTTACAGGTTATAACTAGGGCCCTGACAACACTAGTTACAGGTTATAATATAACTAGGGCCCTGACAACACTAGTTACAGGTTATAACTAGGACCCTGACAACACTAGTTACAGGTTATAACTAGGGCCCTGACAACACCAGTTACAGGTTATAACTAGGGCCCTAACACCAGTTACAGGTTATAACTAGGGCCCTGACAACACTAGTTACAGGTTATAACTAGGATTCTGACAACACTAGTTACAGGTAATAATATAACTAGGATCCTGACAACACTAGTTACAGGTTATAACTAGGGCCCTGACAACACTAGTTACAGGTTATAACTAGGACCCTGATAACACTAGTTACAGGTTATAACTAGGGCCCTGACAACACCAGTTACAGGTTATAACTAGGGCCCTGACAATACTAGTTACAGGTTATAACTAGGGCCCTGACAACACTAGTTACAGGTTATAATATAACTAGGGCCCTGACAACACTAGTTACAGGTTATAACTAGGGCCCTGACAACACTAGTTACAGGTTATAATATAACTAGGATTCTGACAACACTAGTTACAGGTTATACTATAACTAGGATCCTGACAACACTAGTTACAGGTTATAACTAGGGCCCTGACAACACTAGTTACAGGTTATAACTAGGGTGCTGACAACACTAGTTACAGGTTATAACTAGGGCCCTGACAACACTAGTTACAGGTTATAATATAACTAGGTCCCTGACAACACTAGTTACAGGTTATAACTAGGATTCTGACAACACTAGTTACAGGTTATAATATAACTAGGATCCTGACAACACTAGTTACAGGTTATAACTAGGGCCCTGACAACACTAGTTACAGGTTATAACTAGGACCCTGACAACACTAGTTACAGGTTATAACTAGGACCCTGACAACACTAGTTACAGGTTATAACTAGGGCCCTGACAACACTAGTTACAGGTTATAACTAGGACCCTGACAACACTAGTTACAGGTTATAACTACGACCCTGACAACACTAGTTACAGGTTATAACTAGGGCCCTGACAACACTAGTTACAGGTTATAACTACGTCCCTGACAACACTAGTTACAGGTTATAACTAGGGCCCTGACAACACTAGTTACAGGTTATAACTAGGACCCTGACAACACTAGTTACAGGTTATAACTAGAGCCCTGACAACACTAGTTACAGGTTATAACTAGGGCCCTGACAACACTAGTTACAGGTTATAACTAGGACCCTACAACACTAGTTACAGGTTATAACTAGGACCCTGACAACACTAGTTACAGGTTATAATATAACTAGGGCCCTGACAACACTAGTTACAGGTTATAACTAGGACCCTGACAACACTAGTTACAGGTTATAACTAGGGCCCTGCCAACACTAGTTACAGGTTATAACTAGGGCCCTGACAACACTAGTTACAGGTTATAATATAACTAGGGCCCTGACAACACTAGTTACAGGTTATAACTAGGGCCCTGACAACACTAGTTACAGGTTATAACTAGGGCCCTGATAACACTAGTTACAGGTTATAATATAACTAGGGCCCTGACAACACTAGTTACAGGTTATATCTAGGGTCCTGACAACACTAGTTACAGGTTATAACTAGGGCCCTGACAACACTAGTTACAGGTTATAACTAGGGCCCTGACAACACTAGTTACAGGTTATAATATAACTAGGATCCTGACAACACTAGTTACAGGTTATAACTACGACCCTGACAGCACTAGTTGCAGGTTATAATATAACTAGGGCCCTGACAACACTAGTTACAGGTTATAATATAACTAGGACCCTGACAACACTAGTTACAGGTTATAACTAGGGCCCTGACAACACTAGTTACAGGTTATAATATAACTAGGAACCTGACAACACTGGTTACAGGTTATAACTAGGGCCCTGACAACACTAGTTACAGGTTATAACTAGGACCCTGATAACACTAGTTACAGGTTATAACTAGGACCCTGACAACACTAGTTACAGGTTATAACTAGGGCCCTGACAACACTAGTTACAGGTTATAACTAGGGCCCGACAACACTAGTTACAGGTTATAACTAGGACCCTGATAACACTAGTGACAGGTTATAACTAGGGCCCTGACAACACTAGTTACAGGTTATAATATAACTAGGGCCCTGACAACACTAGTTACAGGTTATAACTAGGACCCTGACAACACTAGTTACAGGTTATAACTAGGACCCTGATAACACTAGTTACAGGTTATAACTAGGGCCCTGACAACACTAGTTACAGGTTATAACTAGGACCCTGACAACACTAGTTACAGGTTATAACTAGGACCCTGATAACACTAGTTACAGGTTATAACTAGGGCCCCGACAACACTAGTTACAGGTTATAACTAGGACCCTGACAACACTAGATACAGGTTATAACTAGTGCCCTGACAACACTAGTTACAGGTTATAACTAGGGCCCTGATAACACTAGTTACAGGTTATAACTAGGGCCCTGACAACACTAGTTACAGGTTATAACTAGGGCCCTGACAACACTAGTTACAGGTTATAATATAACTAGGGCCCTGACAACACTAGTTACAGGTTATAACTGGGGCCCTGACAACACTAGTTACAGGTTATAACTAGGACCCTGACAACACTAGATACAGGTTATAACTAGGGCCCTGACAACACTAGTTACAGGTTATAACTAGGGCCCTGACAACACTAGTTACAGGTTATAATATAACTAGGGCCCTGACAACACTAGTTACAGGTTATAACTAGGGCCCTGACAACACTAGTTACAGGTTATAACTAGGACCCTGATAACACTAGTTACAGGTTATAACTAGAGCCCTGACAACACTAGTTACAGGTTATAACTAGGGCCCTGACAACACCAATTACAGGTTATAATATAACTAGGGCCCTGACAACACTAGTTACAGGTTATAACTAGGACCCTGATAACACTAGTTACAGGTTATAACTAGGGCCCTGACAACACTAGTTACAGGTTATAACTAGGGCCCTGACAACACTAGTTACAGGTTATAATATAACTAGGATTCTGACAACACTAGTTACAGGTTATAATATAACTAGGACCCTGACAACACTAGTTACAGGTTATAACTAGGGCCCTGACAACACTAGTTACAGGTTATAATATAACTAGGGCCCTGACAACACTAGTTACAGGTTATAACTAGGACCCTGACAACACTAGTTACAGGTTATAACTAGGACCCTGATAACACTAGTTACAGGTTATAACTAGGGCCCTGACAACACTAGTTACAGGTTATAACTAGGACCCTGACAACACTAGTTACAGGTTATAACTAGGACCCTGATAACACTAGTTACAGGTTATAACTAGGGCCCCGACAACACTAGTTACAGGTTATAACTAGGACCCTGACAACACTAGATACAGGTTATAACTAGTGCCCTGACAACACTAGTTACAGGTTATAACTAGGGCCCTGACAACACTAGTTACAGGTTATAATATAACTAGGGCCCTGACAACACTAGTTACAGGTTATAACTAGGGCCCTGATAACACTAGTTACAGGTTATAACTAGGGCCCCGACAACACTAGTTACAGGTTATAACTAGGACCCTGACAACACTAGATACAGGTTATAACTAGGGCCCTGACAACACTAGTTACATGTTATAACTAGGGCCCTGACAACACTAGTTACAGGTTATAATATAACTAGGGCCCTGACAACACTAGTTACAGGTTATAACTGGGGCCCTGACAACACTAGTTACAGGTTATAACTAGGACCCTGACAACACTAGATACAGGTTATAACTAGGGCCCTGACAACACTAGTTACAGGTTATAACTAGGGCCCTGACAACACTAGTTACAGGTTATAATATAACTAGGGCCCTGACAACACTAGTTACAGGTTATAACTAGGGCCCTGACAACACTAGTTACAGGTTATAACTAGGACCCTGATAACACTAGTTACAGGTTATAACTAGAGCCCTGAAAACACTAGTTACAGGTTATAACTAGGGCCCTGACAACACCAATTACAGGTTATAATATAACTAGGGCCCTGACAACACTAGTTACAGGTTATAACTAGGACCCTGATAACACTAGTTACAGGTTATAACTAGGGCCCTGACAACACTAGTTACAGGTTATAACTAGGGCCCTGACAACACTAGTTACAGGTTATAATATAACTAGGATTCTGACAACACTAGTTACAGGTTATAATATAACTAGGACCCTGACAACACTAGTTACAGGTTATAACTAGGGCCCTGACAACACTAGTTACAGGTTATAACTAGGACCCTGACAACACTAGTTACAGGTTATAACTAGGACCCTGATAACACTAGTTACAGGTTATAACTAGGGCCCTGACAACACTAGTTACAGGTTATAATATAACTAGGGCCCTGACAACACTAGTTACAGGTTATAACTAGGACCCTGACAACACTAGTTACAGGTTATAACTAGGGCCCTGACAACACTAGTTACAGGTTATAACTAGGACCCTGACAACACTAGTTACAGGTTATAATATAACTAGGGCCCTGACAACACTAGTTACAGGTTATAACTAGGACCCTGACAACACTAGTTACAGGTTATAACTAGGGCCCTGACAACACTAGTTACAGGTTATAACTAGGGCCCTGACAACACTAGTTACAGGTTATAATATAACTAGGGCCCTGACAACACTAGTTACAGGTTATAACTAGGGCCCTGACAACACCAGTTACAGGTTATAACTAGGGCCCTGACAACACCAGTTACAGGTTATAACTAGGGCCCTGACAACACTAGTTACAGGTTATAACTAGGATTCTGACAACACTAGTTACAGGTTATAATATAACTAGGATCCTGACAACACTAGTTACAGGTTATAACTAGGGCCCTGACAACACTAGTTACAGGTTATAACTAGGACCCTGATAACACTAGTTACAGGTTATAACTAGGGCCCTGACAACACTAGTTACAGGTTATATCTAGGACCCTGATAACACTAGTTACAGGTTATAACTAGGGCCCTGACAACACCAGTTACAGGTTATAACTAGGGCCCTGACAATACTAGTTACAGGTTATAACTAGGGCCCTGACAACACTAGTTACAAGTTATAATATAACTAGGGCCCTGACAACACTAGTTACAGGTTATAACTAGGGCCCTGACAACACTAGTTACAGGTTATAATATAACTAGGATTCTGACAACACTAGTTACAGGTTATAATATAACTAGGATCCTGACAACACTAGTTACAGGTTATAACTAGGGCCCTGACAACACTAGTTACAGGTTATAACTAGGGCCCTGACAACACTAGTTACAGGTTATAACTAGGGCCCTGACAACACTAGTTACAGGTTATAATATAACTAGGTCCCTGACAACACTAGTTACAGGTTATAACTAGGATTCTGACAACACTAGTTACAGGTTATAATATAACTAGGATCCTGACAACACTAGTTACAGGTTATAACTAGGGCCCTGACAACATTAGTTACAGGTTATAACTAGGACCCTGACAACACTAGTTACAGGTTATAACTAGGGCCCTGACAACACTAGTTACAGGTTATAACTAGGACCCTGACAACACTAGTTACAGGTTATAACTACGACCCTGACAACACTAGTTACAGGTTATAACTAGGGCCCTGACAACACTAGTTACAGGTTATAACTACGACCCTGACAACACTAGTTACAGGTTATAACTAGGGCCCTGACAACACTTGTTACAGGTTATAACTAGGACCCTGACAACACTAGTTACAGGTTATAACTAGGGCCCTGACAACACTAGTTACAGGTTATAACTAGGGCCCTGACAACACTAGTTACAGGTTATAACTAGGACCCTGACAACACTAGTTACAGGTTATAACTAGGACCCTGACAACACTAGTTACAGGTTATAATATAACTAGGGCCCTGACAACACTAGTTACAGGTTATAACTAGGACCCTGACAACACTAGTTACAGGTTATAACTAGGGCCCTGACAACACTAGTTACAGGTTATAACTAGGGCCCTGACAACACTAGATACAGGTTATAACTAGGGTCCTGACAACACTAGTTACAGGTTATAACTAGGGCCCTGACAACACTAGTTACAGGTTATAATATAACTAGGGCCCTGACAACACTAGTTACAGGTTATAACTGGGGCCCTGACAACACTAGTTACAGGTTATAACTAGGACCCTGACAACACTAGTTACAGGTTATAATATAACTAGGGCCCTGACAACACTAGTTACAGGTTATAACTAGGGCCCTGACAACACTAGTTACAGGTTATAACTAGGACCCTGATAACACTAGTTACAGGTTATAACTAGGGCCCTGACAACACTAGTTACAGGTTATAACTAGGGCCCTGACAACACTAGTTACAGGTTATAACTAGGGCCCTGACAACACTAGTTACAGGTTATAACTAGGGCCCTGACAACACTAGTTACAGGTTATAATATAACTAGGAACCTGACAACACTGGTTACAGGTTATAACTAGGGCCCTGACAACACTAGTTACAGGTTATAACTAGGACCCTGATAACACTAGTTACAGGTTATAACTAGGACCCTGACAACACTAGTTACAGGTTATAACTAGGGCCCTGACAACACTAGTTACAGGTTATAACTAGGGCCCGACAACACTAGTTACAGGTTATAACTAGGACCCTGATAACACTAGTTACAGGTTATAACTAGGGCCCAGACAACACTAGTTACAGGTTATAATATAACTAGGGCCCTGACAACACTAGTTACAGGTTATAATATAACTAGGGCCCTGACAACACTAGTTACAGGTTATAACTAGGACCCTGACAACACTAGTTACAGGTTATAACTAGGACCCTGATAACACTAGTTACAGGTTATAACTAGGGCCCTGACAACACTAGTTACAGGTTATAACTAGGACCTTGACAACACTAGTTACAGGTTATAACTAGGACCCTGATAACACTAGTTACAGGTTATAACTAGGGCCCCGACAACACTAGCTACAGGTTATAACTAGGACCCTGACAACACTAGATACAGGTTATAACTAGGGCCCTGACAACACTAGTTACAGGTTATAACTAGGGCCCTGACAACACTAGTTACAGGTTATAATATAACTAGGGCCCTGACAACACTAGTTACAGGTTATAACTAGGGCCCTGATAACACTAGTTACAGGTTATAACTAGGGCCCCGACAACACTAGTTACAGGTTATAACTAGGACCCTGACAACACTAGATACAGGTTATAACTAGGGCCCTGACAACACTAGTTACAGGTTATAACTAGGGCCCTGACAACACTAGTTACAGGTTATAATATAACTAGGGCCCTGACAACACTAGTTACAGGTTATAACTGGGGCCCTGACAACACTAGTTACAGGTTATAACTAGGACCCTGACAACACTAGTTACAGGTTATAATATAACTAGGGCCCTGACAACACTAGTTACAGGTTATAACTAGGGCCCTGACAACACTAGTTACAGGTTATAACTAGGACCCTGATAACACTAGTTACAGGTTATAACTAGAGCCCTGACAACACTAGTTACAGGTTATAACTAGGGTCCTGACAACACCAATTACAGGTTATAATATAACTAGGGCCCTGACAACACTAGTTACAGGTTATAACTAGGACCCTGATAACACTAGTTACAGGTTATAACTAGGGCCCTGACAACACTAGTTACAGGTTATAACTAGGGCCCTGACAACACTAGTTACAGGTTATAATATAACTAGGATTCTGACAACACTAGTTACAGGTTATAATATAACTAGGACCCTGACAACACTAGTTACAGGTTATAACTAGGGCCCTGACAACACTAGTTACAGGTTATAACTAGGACCCTGACAACACTAGTTACAGGTTATAAATAGGACCCTGATAACACTAGTTACAGGTTATAACTAGGGCCCTGACAACACTAGTTACAGGTTATAATATAACTAGGGCCCTGACAACACTAGTTACAGGTTATAACTAGGACCCTGACAACACTAGTTACAGGTTATAACTAGGGCCCTGACAACACCAGTTACAGGTTATAACTAGGGCCCTAACACCAGTTACAGGTTATAACTAGGGCCCTGACAACACTAGTTACAGGTTATAACTAGGATTCTGACAACACTAGTTACAGGTAATAATATAACTAGGATCCTGACAACACTAGTTACAGGTTATAACTAGGGCCCTGACAACACTAGTTACAGGTTATAACTAGGACCCTGATAACACTAGTTACAGGTTATAACTAGGGCCCTGACAACACCAGTTACAGGTTATAACTAGGGCCCTGACAATACTAGTTACAGGTTATAACTAGGGCCCTGACAACACTAGTTACAGGTTATAATATAACTAGGGCCCTGACAACACTAGTTACAGGTTATAACTAGGGCCCTGACAACACTAGTTACAGGTTATAATATAACTAGGATTCTGACAACACTAGTTACAGGTTATACTATAACTAGGATCCTGACAACACTAGTTACAGGTTATAACTAGGGCCCTGACAACACTAGTTACAGGTTATAACTAGGGTGCTGACAACACTAGTTACAGGTTATAACTAGGGCCCTGACAACACTAGTTACAGGTTATAATATAACTAGGTCCCTGACAACACTAGTTACAGGTTATAACTAGGATTCTGACAACACTAGTTACAGGTTATA
This sequence comes from Coregonus lavaretus, assembly GCF_964263955.1. Taxonomy (NCBI): domain Eukaryota; kingdom Metazoa; phylum Chordata; class Actinopteri; order Salmoniformes; family Salmonidae; genus Coregonus; species Coregonus lavaretus. Next base: position 16,493 of record NW_028160043.1, read on the forward strand.
ATATAACTAGGATCCTGACAACACTAGTTACAGGTTATAACTAGGGCCCTGACAACACTAGTTACAGGTTATAACTAGGACCCTGACAACACTAGTTACAGGTTATAACTAGGACCCTGACAACACTAGTTACAGGTTATAACTAGGGCCCTGACAACACTAGTTACAGGTTATAACTAGGACCCTGACAACACTAGTTACAGGTTATAACTACGACCCTGACAACACTAGTTACAGGTTATAACTACGTCCCTGACAACACTAGTTACAGGTTATAACTAGGGCCCTGACAACACTAGTTACAGGTTATAACTAGGACCCTGACAACACTAGTTACAGGTTATAACTAGAGCCCTGACAACACTAGTTACAGGTTATAACTAGGGCCCTGACAACACTAGTTACAGGTTATAACTAGGACCCTACAACACTAGTTACAGGTTATAACTAGGACCCTGACAACACTAGTTACAGGTTATAATATAACTAGGGCCCTGACAACACTAGTTACAGGTTATAACTAGGACCCTGACAACACTAGTTACAGGTTATAACTAGGGCCCTGCCAACACTAGTTACAGGTTATAACTAGGGCCCTGACAACACTAGTTACAGGTTATAATATAACTAGGGCCCTGACAACACTAGTTACAGGTTATAACTAGGGCCCTGACAACACTAGTTACAGGTTATAACTAGGGCCCTGATAACACTAGTTACAGGTTATAATATAACTAGGGCCCTGACAACACTAGTTACAGGTTATATCTAGGGTCCTGACAACACTAGTTACAGGTTATAACTAGGGCCCTGACAACACTAGTTACAGGTTATAACTAGGGCCCTGACAACACTAGTTACAGGTTATAATATAACTAGGATCCTGACAACACTAGTTACAGGTTATAACTACGACCCTGACAGCACTAGTTGCAGGTTATAATATAACTAGGGCCCTGACAACACTAGTTACAGGTTATAATATAACTAGGACCCTGACAACACTAGTTACAGGTTATAACTAGGGCCCTGACAACACTAGTTACAGGTTATAATATAACTAGGAACCTGACAACACTGGTTACAGGTTATAACTAGGGCCCTGACAACACTAGTTACAGGTTATAACTAGGACCCTGATAACACTAGTTACAGGTTATAACTAGGACCCTGACAACACTAGTTACAGGTTATAACTAGGGCCCTGACAACACTAGTTACAGGTTATAACTAGGGCCCGACAACACTAGTTACAGGTTATAACTAGGACCCTGATAACACTAGTGACAGGTTATAACTAGGGCCCTGACAACACTAGTTACAGGTTATAATATAACTAGGGCCCTGACAACACTAGTTACAGGTTATAACTAGGACCCTGACAACACTAGTTACAGGTTATAACTAGGACCCTGATAACACTAGTTACAGGTTATAACTAGGGCCCTGACAACACTAGTTACAGGTTATAACTAGGACCCTGACAACACTAGTTACAGGTTATAACTAGGACCCTGATAACACTAGTTACAGGTTATAACTAGGGCCCCGACAACACTAGTTACAGGTTATAACTAGGACCCTGACAACACTAGATACAGGTTATAACTAGTGCCCTGACAACACTAGTTACAGGTTATAACTAGGGCCCTGATAACACTAGTTACAGGTTATAACTAGGGCCCTGACAACACTAGTTACAGGTTATAACTAGGGCCCTGACAACACTAGTTACAGGTTATAATATAACTAGGGCCCTGACAACACTAGTTACAGGTTATAACTGGGGCCCTGACAACACTAGTTACAGGTTATAACTAGGACCCTGACAACACTAGATACAGGTTATAACTAGGGCCCTGACAACACTAGTTACAGGTTATAACTAGGGCCCTGACAACACTAGTTACAGGTTATAATATAACTAGGGCCCTGACAACACTAGTTACAGGTTATAACTAGGGCCCTGACAACACTAGTTACAGGTTATAACTAGGACCCTGATAACACTAGTTACAGGTTATAACTAGAGCCCTGACAACACTAGTTACAGGTTATAACTAGGGCCCTGACAACACCAATTACAGGTTATAATATAACTAGGGCCCTGACAACACTAGTTACAGGTTATAACTAGGACCCTGATAACACTAGTTACAGGTTATAACTAGGGCCCTGACAACACTAGTTACAGGTTATAACTAGGGCCCTGACAACACTAGTTACAGGTTATAATATAACTAGGATTCTGACAACACTAGTTACAGGTTATAATATAACTAGGACCCTGACAACACTAGTTACAGGTTATAACTAGGGCCCTGACAACACTAGTTACAGGTTATAATATAACTAGGGCCCTGACAACACTAGTTACAGGTTATAACTAGGACCCTGACAACACTAGTTACAGGTTATAACTAGGACCCTGATAACACTAGTTACAGGTTATAACTAGGGCCCTGACAACACTAGTTACAGGTTATAACTAGGACCCTGACAACACTAGTTACAGGTTATAACTAGGACCCTGATAACACTAGTTACAGGTTATAACTAGGGCCCCGACAACACTAGTTACAGGTTATAACTAGGACCCTGACAACACTAGATACAGGTTATAACTAGTGCCCTGACAACACTAGTTACAGGTTATAACTAGGGCCCTGACAACACTAGTTACAGGTTATAATATAACTAGGGCCCTGACAACACTAGTTACAGGTTATAACTAGGGCCCTGATAACACTAGTTACAGGTTATAACTAGGGCCCCGACAACACTAGTTACAGGTTATAACTAGGACCCTGACAACACTAGATACAGGTTATAACTAGGGCCCTGACAACACTAGTTACATGTTATAACTAGGGCCCTGACAACACTAGTTACAGGTTATAATATAACTAGGGCCCTGACAACACTAGTTACAGGTTATAACTGGGGCCCTGACAACACTAGTTACAGGTTATAACTAGGACCCTGACAACACTAGATACAGGTTATAACTAGGGCCCTGACAACACTAGTTACAGGTTATAACTAGGGCCCTGACAACACTAGTTACAGGTTATAATATAACTAGGGCCCTGACAACACTAGTTACAGGTTATAACTAGGGCCCTGACAACACTAGTTACAGGTTATAACTAGGACCCTGATAACACTAGTTACAGGTTATAACTAGAGCCCTGAAAACACTAGTTACAGGTTATAACTAGGGCCCTGACAACACCAATTACAGGTTATAATATAACTAGGGCCCTGACAACACTAGTTACAGGTTATAACTAGGACCCTGATAACACTAGTTACAGGTTATAACTAGGGCCCTGACAACACTAGTTACAGGTTATAACTAGGGCCCTGACAACACTAGTTACAGGTTATAATATAACTAGGATTCTGACAACACTAGTTACAGGTTATAATATAACTAGGACCCTGACAACACTAGTTACAGGTTATAACTAGGGCCCTGACAACACTAGTTACAGGTTATAACTAGGACCCTGACAACACTAGTTACAGGTTATAACTAGGACCCTGATAACACTAGTTACAGGTTATAACTAGGGCCCTGACAACACTAGTTACAGGTTATAATATAACTAGGGCCCTGACAACACTAGTTACAGGTTATAACTAGGACCCTGACAACACTAGTTACAGGTTATAACTAGGGCCCTGACAACACTAGTTACAGGTTATAACTAGGACCCTGACAACACTAGTTACAGGTTATAATATAACTAGGGCCCTGACAACACTAGTTACAGGTTATAACTAGGACCCTGACAACACTAGTTACAGGTTATAACTAGGGCCCTGACAACACTAGTTACAGGTTATAACTAGGGCCCTGACAACACTAGTTACAGGTTATAATATAACTAGGGCCCTGACAACACTAGTTACAGGTTATAACTAGGGCCCTGACAACACCAGTTACAGGTTATAACTAGGGCCCTGACAACACCAGTTACAGGTTATAACTAGGGCCCTGACAACACTAGTTACAGGTTATAACTAGGATTCTGACAACACTAGTTACAGGTTATAATATAACTAGGATCCTGACAACACTAGTTACAGGTTATAACTAGGGCCCTGACAACACTAGTTACAGGTTATAACTAGGACCCTGATAACACTAGTTACAGGTTATAACTAGGGCCCTGACAACACTAGTTACAGGTTATATCTAGGACCCTGATAACACTAGTTACAGGTTATAACTAGGGCCCTGACAACACCAGTTACAGGTTATAACTAGGGCCCTGACAATACTAGTTACAGGTTATAACTAGGGCCCTGACAACACTAGTTACAAGTTATAATATAACTAGGGCCCTGACAACACTAGTTACAGGTTATAACTAGGGCCCTGACAACACTAGTTACAGGTTATAATATAACTAGGATTCTGACAACACTAGTTACAGGTTATAATATAACTAGGATCCTGACAACACTAGTTACAGGTTATAACTAGGGCCCTGACAACACTAGTTACAGGTTATAACTAGGGCCCTGACAACACTAGTTACAGGTTATAACTAGGGCCCTGACAACACTAGTTACAGGTTATAATATAACTAGGTCCCTGACAACACTAGTTACAGGTTATAACTAGGATTCTGACAACACTAGTTACAGGTTATAATATAACTAGGATCCTGACAACACTAGTTACAGGTTATAACTAGGGCCCTGACAACATTAGTTACAGGTTATAACTAGGACCCTGACAACACTAGTTACAGGTTATAACTAGGGCCCTGACAACACTAGTTACAGGTTATAACTAGGACCCTGACAACACTAGTTACAGGTTATAACTACGACCCTGACAACACTAGTTACAGGTTATAACTAGGGCCCTGACAACACTAGTTACAGGTTATAACTACGACCCTGACAACACTAGTTACAGGTTATAACTAGGGCCCTGACAACACTTGTTACAGGTTATAACTAGGACCCTGACAACACTAGTTACAGGTTATAACTAGGGCCCTGACAACACTAGTTACAGGTTATAACTAGGGCCCTGACAACACTAGTTACAGGTTATAACTAGGACCCTGACAACACTAGTTACAGGTTATAACTAGGACCCTGACAACACTAGTTACAGGTTATAATATAACTAGGGCCCTGACAACACTAGTTACAGGTTATAACTAGGACCCTGACAACACTAGTTACAGGTTATAACTAGGGCCCTGACAACACTAGTTACAGGTTATAACTAGGGCCCTGACAACACTAGATACAGGTTATAACTAGGGTCCTGACAACACTAGTTACAGGTTATAACTAGGGCCCTGACAACACTAGTTACAGGTTATAATATAACTAGGGCCCTGACAACACTAGTTACAGGTTATAACTGGGGCCCTGACAACACTAGTTACAGGTTATAACTAGGACCCTGACAACACTAGTTACAGGTTATAATATAACTAGGGCCCTGACAACACTAGTTACAGGTTATAACTAGGGCCCTGACAACACTAGTTACAGGTTATAACTAGGACCCTGATAACACTAGTTACAGGTTATAACTAGAGCCCTGACAACACTAGTTACAGGTTATAACTAGGGTCCTGACAACACCAATTACAGGTTATAATATAACTAGGGCCCTGACAACACTAGTTACAGGTTATAACTAGGACCCTGATAACACTAGTTACAGGTTATAACTAGGGCCCTGACAACACTAGTTACAGGTTATAACTAGGGCCCTGACAACACTAGTTACAGGTTATAATATAACTAGGATTCTGACAACACTAGTTACAGGTTATAATATAACTAGGACCCTGACAACACTAGTTACAGGTTATAACTAGGGCCCTGACAACACTAGTTACAGGTTATAACTAGGACCCTGACAACACTAGTTACAGGTTATAAATAGGACCCTGATAACACTAGTTACAGGTTATAACTAGGGCCCTGACAACACTAGTTACAGGTTATAATATAACTAGGGCCCTGACAACACTAGTTACAGGTTATAACTAGGACCCTGACAACACTAGTTACAGGTTATAACTAGGGACCTGACAACACCAGTTACAGGTTATAACTAGGGCCCTAACACCAGTTACAGGTTATAACTAGGGCCCTGACAACACTAGTTACAGGTTATAACTAGGATTCTGACAACACTAGTTACAGGTAATAATATAACTAGGATCCTGACAACACTAGTTACAGGTTATAACTAGGGCCCTGACAACACTAGTTACAGGTTATAACTAGAACCTGATAACACTAGTTACAGGTTATAACTAGGGCCCTGACAACACCAGTTACAGGTTATAACTAGGGCCCTGACAATACTAGTTACAGGTTATAACTAGGGCCCTGACAACACTAGTTACAGGTTATAATATAACTAGGGCCCTGACAACACTAGTTACAGGTTATAACTAGGGCCCTGACAACACTAGTTACAGGTTATAATATAACTAGGATTCTGACAACACTAGTTACAGGTTATAATATAACTAGGACCCTGACAACACTAGTTACAGGTTATAACTAGGACCCTGACAACACTAGTTACAGGTTATAACTAGGGCCCTGACAACACTAGTTACAGGTTATAACTAGGACCCTGACAACACTAGTTACAGGTTATAACTACGACCCTGACAACACTAGTTACAGGTTATAACTAGGGCCCTGACAACACTAGTTACAGGTTATAACTACGACCCTGACAACACTAGTTACAGGTTATAACTAGGGCCCTGACAACACTAGTTACAGGTTATAACTAGGACCGTGACAACACTAGTTACAGGTTATAACTAGAGCCCTGACAACACTAGTTACAGGTTATAACTAGGGCCCTGACAACACTAGTTACAGGTTATAACTAGGACCCTACAACACTAGTTACAGGTTATAACTAGGACCCTGACAACACTAGTTACAGGTTATAATATAACTAGGGCCCTGACAACACTAGTTACAGGTTATAACTAGGACCCTGACAACACTAGTTACAGGTTATAACTAGGGCCCTGCCAACACTAGTTACAGGTTATAACTAGGGCCCTGACAACACTAGTTACAGGTTATAATATAACTAGGGCCCTGACAACACTAGTTACAGGTTATAACTAGGGCCCTGACAACACTAGTTACAGGTTATAACTAGGGCCCTGATAACACTAGTTACAGGTTATAATATAACTAGGGCCCTGACAACACTAGTTACAGGTTATATCTAGGGTCCTGACAACACTAGTTACAGGTTATAACTAGGGCCCTGACAACACTAGTTACAGGTTATAACTAGGGCCCTGACAACACTAGTTACAGGTTATAATATAACTAGGATCCTGACAACACTAGTTACAGGTTATAACTACGACCCTGACAGCACTAGTTACAGGTTATAATATAACTAGGGCCCTGAAAACACTAGTTACAGGTTATAATATAACTAGGACCCTGACAACACTAGTTACAGGTTATAACTAGGGCCCTGACAACACTAGTTACAGGTTATAATATAACTAGGAACCTGACAACACTGGTTACAGGTTATAACTAGGGCCCTGACAACACTAGTTACAGGTTATAACTAGGACCCTGATAACACTAGTTACAGGTTATAACTAGGACCCTGACAACACTAGTTACAGGTTATAACTAGGGCCCTGACAACACTAGTTACAGGTTATAACTAGGGCCCGACAACACTAGTTACAGGTTATAACTAGGACCCTGACAACACTAGTTACAGGTTATAATATAACTAGGATTCTGACAACACTAGTTACAGGTTATAATATAACTAGGATCCTGACAACACTAGTTACAGGTTATAACTAGGGCCCTGACAACACTAGTTACAGGTTATAACTAGGGCGCTGACAACACTAGTTACAGGTTATAACTAGGGCCCTGACAACACTAGTTACAGGTTATAATATAACTAGGTCCCTGACAACACTAGTTACAGGTTATAACTAGGATTCTGACAACACTAGTTACAGGTTATAATATAACTAGGATCCTGACAACACTAGTTACAGGTTATAACTAGGGCCCTGACAACACTAGTTACAGGTTATAACTAGGACCCTGACAACACTAGTTACAGGTTATAACTAGGACCCTGACAACACTAGTTACAGGTTATAACTAGGGCCCTGACAACACTAGTTACAGGTTATAACTAGGACCCTGACAACACTAGTTACAGGTTATAACTACGACCCTGACAACACTAGTTACAGGTTATAACTAGGGCCCTGACAACACTAGTTACAGGTTATAACTACGACCCTGACAACACTAGTTACAGGTTATAACTAGGGCCCTGACAACACTAGTTACAGGTTATAACTAGGACCCTGACAACACTAGTTACAGGTTATAACTAGAGCCCTGACAACACTAGTTACAGGTTATAACTAGGGCCCTGCCAACACTAGTTACAGGTTATAACTAGGGCCCTGACAACACTAGTTACAGGTTATAATATAACTAGGGCCCTGACAACACTAGTTACAGGTTATAACTAGGGCCCTGACAACACTAGTTACAGGTTATAACTAGGGCCCTGATAACACTAGTTACAGGTTATAATATAACTAGGGCCCTGACAACACTAGTTACAGGTTATATCTAGGGTCCTGACAACACTAGTTACAGGTTATAACTAGGGCCCTGACAACACTAGTTACAGGTTATAACTAGGGCCCTGACAACACTAGTTACAGGTTGTAATATAACTAGGATCCTGACAACACTAGTTACAGGTTATAACTACGACCCTGACAGCACTAGTTACAGGTTATAATATAACTAGGGCCCTGAAAACACTAGTTACAGGTTATAATATAACTAGGACCCTGACAACACTAGTTACAGGTTATAACTAGGGCCCTGACAACACTAGTTACAGGTTATAATATAACTAGGAACCTGACAACACTGGTTACAGGTTATAACTAGGGCCCTGACAACACTAGTTACAGGTTATAACTAGGACCCTGATAACACTAGTTACAGGTTATAACTAGGACCCTGACAACACTAGTTACAGGTTATAACTAGGGCCCTGACAACACTAGTTACAGGTTATAACTAGGGCCCGACAACACTAGTTACAGGTTATAACTAGGACCCTGATAACACTAGTTACAGGTTATAACTAGGGCCCTGACAACACTAGTTACAGGTTATAATATAACTAGGGCCCTGACAACACTAGTTACAGGTTATAACTAGGACCCTGACAACACTAGTTACAGGTTATAACTAGGACCCTGATAACACTAGTTACAGGTTATAACTAGGGCCCTGACAACACTAGTTACAGGTTATAACTAGGACCCTGACAACACTAGTTACAGGTTATAACTAGGACCCTGATAACACTAGTTACAGGTTATAACTAGGGCCCCGACAACACTAGTTACAGGTTATAACTAGGACCCTGACAACACTAGATACAGGTTATAACTAGGGCCCTGACAACACTAGTTACAGGTTATAACTAGGGCCCTGACAACACTAGTTACAGGTTATAATATAACTAGGGCCCTGACAACACTAGTTACAGGTTATAACTATGGCCCTGATAACACTAGTTACAGGTTATAACTAGGGCCCCGACAACACTAGTTACAGGTTATAACTAGGACCCTGACAACACTAGATACAGGTTATAACTAGGGCCCTGACAACACTAGTTACAGGTTATAACTAGGGCCCTGACAACACTAGTTACAGGTTATAATATAACTAGGGCCCTGACAACACTAGTTACAGGTTATAACTGGGGCCCTGACAACACTAGTTACAGGTTATAACTAGGACCCTGACAACACTAGATACAGGTTATAACTAGGGCCCTGACAACACTAGTTACAGGTTATAACTAGGGCCCTGACAACACTAGTTACAGGTTATAATATAACTAGGGTCCTGACAACACTAGTTACAGGTTATAACTAGGGCCCTGACAACACTAGTTACAGGTTATAACTAGGACCCTGATAACACTAGTTACAGGTTATAACTAGAGCCCTGACAACACTAGTTACAGGTTATAACTAGGGCCCTGACAACACCAATTACAGGTTATAATATAACTAGGGCCCTGACAACACTAGTTACAGGTTATAACTAGGACCCTGATAACACTAGTTACAGGTTATAACTAGGGCCCTGACAACACTAGTTACAGGTTATAACTAGGGCCCTGACAACACTAGTTACAGGTTATAATATAACTAGGATTCTGACAACACTAGTTACAGGTTATAATATAACTAGGACCCTGACAACACTAGTTACAGGTTATAACTAGGGCCCTGACAACACTAGTTACAGGTTATAACTAGGACCCTGACAACACTAGTTACAGGTTATAACTAGGACCCTGATAACACTAGTTACAGGTTATAACTAGGGCCCTGACAACACTAGTTAAAGGTTATAATATAACTAGGGCCCTGACAACACTAGTTACAGGTTATAACTAGGACCCTGACAACACTAGTTACAGGTTATAACTAGGGCCCTGACAACACTAGTTACAGGTTATAACTAGGACCCTGACAACACTAGTTACAGGTTATAATATAACTAGGGCCCTGACAACACTAGTTACAGGTTATAACTAGGACCCTGACAACACTAGTTACAGGTTATAACTAGGGCCCTGACAACACTAGTTACAGGTTATAACTAGGGCCCTGACAACACTAGTTACAGGTTATAATATAACTAGGGCCCTGACAACACTAGTTACAGGTTATAACTAGGGCCCTGACAACACCAGTTACAGGTTATAACTAGGGCCCTGACAACACCAGTTACAGGTTATAACTAGGGCCCTGACAATACTAGTTACAGGTTATAACTAGGGCCCTGACAACACTAGTTACAGGTTATAATATAACTAGGGCCCTGACAACACTAGTTACAGGTTATAACTAGGGCCCTGACAACACTAGTTACAGGTTATAATATAACTAGGATTCTGACAACACTAGTTACAGGTTATAATATAACTAGGATCCTGACAACACTAGTTACAGGTTATAACTAGGGCCCTGACAACACTAGTTACAGGTTATAACTAGGGCCCTGACAACACTAGTTACAGGTTATAACTAGGGCCCTGACAACACTAGTTACAGGTTATAATATAACTAGGTCCCTGACAACACTAGTTACAGGTTATAACTAGGATTCTGACAACACTAGTTACAGGTTATAATATAACTAGGATCCTGACAACACTAGTTACAGGTTATAACTAGGGCCCTGACAAAACTAGTTACAGGTTATAACTAGGACCCTGACAACACTAGTTACAGGTTATAACTAGGGCCCTGACAACACTAGTTACAGGTTATAACTAGGACCCTGACAACACTAGTTACAGGTTATAACTACGACCCTGACCACACTAGTTACAGGTTATAACTAGGGCCCTGACAACACTAGTTACAGGTTATAACTACGACCCTGACAACACTAGTTACAGGTTATAACTAGGGCCCTGACAACACTAGTTACAGGTTATAACTAGGACCCTGACAACACTAGTTACAGGTTATAACTAGGGCCCTGACAACACTAGTTACAGGTTATAACTAGGGCCCTGACAACACTAGTTACAGGTTATAACTAGGACCCTGACAACACTAGTTACAGGTTATAACTAGGACCCTGACAACACTAGTTACAGGTTATAATATAACTAGGGCCCTGACAACACTAGTTACAGGTTATAACTAGGACCCTGACAACACTAGTTACAGGTTATAACTAGGGCCCTGACAACACTAGTTACAGGTTATAACTAGGGCCCTGACAACACTAGTTACAGGTTATAATATAACTAGGGCCCTGACAACACTAGTTACAGGTTATAACTAGGGCCCTGACAACACTAGTTACAGGTTATAACTAGGGCCCTGACAACACTAGTTACAGGTTATAATATAACTAGGTCCCTGACAACACTAGTTACAGGTTATATCTAGGGCCCTGACAACACTAGTTACAGGTTATAACTAGGTCCCTGACAACACTAGTTACAGGTTATAACTAGGGCCCTGACAACACTAGTTACAGGTTATAATATAACTAGGATCCTGACAACACTAGTTACAGGTTATAACTACGACCCTGACAGCACTAGTTACAGGTTATAATATAACTAGGGCCCTGACAACACTAGTTACAGGTTATAATATAACTAGGACCCTGACAACACTAGTTACAGGTTATAACTAGGACCCTGATAACACTAGTTACAGGTTATAACTAGGGCCCTGACAACACTAGTTACAGGTTATAATATAACTAGGGCCCTGGCAATACTAGTTACAGGTTATAACTGGGGCCCTGATAACACTAATTACAGGTTATAACTAGGGCCCTGACAACACTAGTTACAGGTTATAACTAGGACCCTGACAACACTAGTTACAGGTTATAATATAACTAGGGCCCTGGCAATACTAGTTACAGGTTATAACTGGGGCCCTGATAACACTAGTTACAGGTTATAACTAGGACCGTGACAACAACGGCCCTGAGGTTTTCCTGGTCAGATTAAGTGGTGAGGAAATATTCTTGGCCCATCCTGTGAACTGAATGACTCTCTCATTTTACCAAAAGCCATGCTGCCTAAATACAGTTATTACTCCTACTACAACGGTACAAATATTACTACAGCAGATAAATAAAGTTATTACTACTACTACAACGGTACAAATATTACTACAGCAGATAAATACAGTTATTACTACTACTACAACGGTACAAATATTACTACAGCAGATAAATACAGTTATTACTACTACTACAACAGTACAAATATTACTACAGCAGATAAATACAGTTTTTACAACTACAACAGTACAAATATTACTACAGCAGATAAATACAGTTATTACTACTACTACAACAGTACAAATATTACTACAGCAGATAAATACAGTTATTACTACTACTACAACGGTACAAATATTACTACAGCAGATAAATACAGTTATTACTCCTACTACAACAGTACAAATATTACTAGAGGAGATAAATACCGTTATTACTACTACTACAACAGTACAAATATTACTACAGCAGATGAATACAGTTATTACTCCTACTACAACAGTACAAATATTACTAGAGGAGATAAATACCGTTATTACTACTACTACAACAGTACAAATATTACTAGAGGAGATAAATACAGTTATTACTACTACTACAACAGTACAATTATTACTACAGCAGATACATACCGTTATTACTACTACTACAGCAGTACAACTATTACTACAGCAGATAAATACAGTTATTACTACTACTACAACAGTACACATATTACTACAGCAGATAAATACCGTTATTACTACTACTACAACAGTACAAATATTACTACAGCAGATAAATACAGTTATTACTACTACTACAACGGTACAAATATTACTACAGCAGATAAATACAGTTATTACTACTACTACAACGGTACAAATATTACTAGAGGAGATAAATACCGTTATTACTACTACTACAACAGTACAAATATTACTAGAGGAGATAAATACCGTTATTACTACTACTACAACAGTACAAATATTACTACAGCAGATAAATACCGTTATTACTACTACTACAACGGTACAAATATTACTACAGCAGATAAATACAGTTATTACTACTACTACAACGGTACAAATATTACTAGAGGAGATAAATACCGTTATTACTACTACTACTACAACAGTACAAATATTACTACAGCAGATAAATACCGTTATTACTACTACTACAGCAGTACAACTATTACTACAGCAGATAAATACAGTTATTACTACTACTACAACAGTACAAATATTACTACAGCAGATAAATACCGTTATTACTACTACTACAACAGTACAAATATTACTACAGCAGATAAATACCGTTATTACTACTACTACAACGGTACAAATATTACTACAGCAGATAAATACAGTTATTACTACTACTACAACGGTACAAATATTACTAGAGGAGATAAATACCGTTATTACTACTACTACAGCAGTACAACTATTACTACAGCAGATAAATACAGTTATTACTACTACTACAACAGTACAAATATTACTACAGCAGATAAATACCGTTATTACTACTACTACAACAGTACAAATATTACTACAGCAGATCAATACAGTTATTACTCCTACTACAACAGTACAAATATTACTAGAGGAGATAAATACCGTTATTACTACTACTACAACAGTACAAATATTACTAGAGGAGATAAATACAGTTATTACTACTACTACAACAGTACAATTATTACTACAGCAGATACATACCGTTATTACTACTACTACAGCAGTACAACTATTACTACAGCAGATAAATACAGTTATTACTACTACTACAACAGTACACATATTACTACAGCAGATAAATACCGTTATTACTACTACTACAACAGTACAAATATTACTACAGCAGATAAATACAGTTATTACTACTACTACAACGGTACAAATATTACTACAGCAGATAAATACAGTTATTACTACTACTACAACGGTACAAATATTACTACAGCAGATAAATACAGTTATTACTACTACTACAACGGTACAAATATTACTAGAGGAGATAAATACCGTAATTACTACTACTACAACAGTACAAATATTACTAGAGGAGATAAATACCGTTATTACTACTACTACAACAGTACAAATATTACTACAGCAGATAAATACCGTTATTACTACTACTACAACGGTACAAATATTACTACAGCAGATAAATACAGTTATTACTACTACTACAACGGTACAAATATTACTAGAGGAGATAAATACCGTTATTACTACTACTACTACAACAGTACAAATATTACTACAGCAGATAAATACCGTTATTACTACTACTACAGCAGTACAACTATTACTACAGCAGATAAATACAGTTATTACTACTACTACAACAGTACAAATATTACTACAGCAGATAAATACCGTTATTACTACTACTACAACAGTACAAATATTACTACAGCAGATAAATACCGTTATTACTACTACTACAACGGTACAAATATTACTACAGCAGATAAATACAGTTATTACTACTACTACAACGGTACAAATATTACTAGAGGAGATAAATACCGTTATTACTACTACTACAGCAGTACAACTATTACTACAGCAGATAAATACAGTTATTACTACTACTACAACAGTACAAATATTACTACAGCAGATAAATACCGTTATTACTACTACTACAACAGTACAAATATTACTACAGCAGATAAATACAGTTATTACTACTACTACAACGGTACAAATATTACTACAGCAGATAAATACAGTTATTACTACTACTACAACGGTACAAATATTACTAGAGGAGATAAATACCGTTATTACTACTACTACAACAGTACAAATATTACTACAGCAGATAAATACCGTTATTACTACTACTACAATGGTACAAATATTACTACAGCAGATAAATACAGTTATTACTACTACTACAACGGTACAAATATTACTAGAGGAGATACATACCATTATTACTACTACTACAACAGTACAAATATTACTAGAGGAGATAAATACAGTTATTACTACTACTACAGCAGTACAAATATTACTAGAGGAGATAAATACCGTTATTACTACTACTACAGCAGATAAATACAGTTATTACTACTACTACAGCAGTACAAATATTCACCCTACTATTGTGTGTGGTCATGCAGTATGTTTTTTACAATTTGAACAGATTATGGAACGATAGCTTTATCTTTTTGGTTTGCCTCTTCAGGACATGCTTGCTTTTAATTTGAACAAAAGCTTTGATATGTTAATTATTAGGTCTACATGTGATTATGTCTAATTACATCAACCAGTCGGTGGTGAAATGAACCACAATTAAAACACACATACTGTAAACAAACACACTCTCTCTGACTGGAGAGAGAGAGAGAGAGAGAGAGAGAGAGAGAGAGAGAGAGAGAGAGAGAGAGAGAGAGAGAGATACAGAGCGAGAGAGAGAGAGAGATACAGAGCGAGAGAGACAGAGAGAGAGAGACAGAGCGAGAGAGACAGAGAGAGAGAGAGACAGAGAGAGAGAGACAGAGAGAGAGAGAAAAAGAGAGAGAGAGACAGAGAGAGAGAGCGAGACAGACAGAGAGAGAGATACAGAGAGAGAGAGAGACAGAGAGAGACAGAGAGAGACAGAGAGAGAGAGAGACAGAGAGAGAGAGAGAGAGAGAGAGAGAGAGAGAGAGAGAGAGAGACAGAGTGTTTGGGCTGGATGAGATATGTGTGTGCGTCTGCGTGCATCTGTATGTGTGCATTCATAAATGTATGTATGTATGCGCATGCGTATGTTAATGTGAGATAGTGTTTGTGTGGTGGGGGGGGGGGAGTGAGAAAGAGAGATAGTGTGTGTGTGTGTGTGTGTGTGCTGTGACTGTGTGTTAATATAGATGAGTGGTGCAGGGTCGCCGTGTGGTGTTGAATAATGAATGAGTTAGATTTGGTGGGAGGAGTCCCAGGGGAGAGGTGGGAGGAGTCCCAGGGGATGGGCGCTATTGTAGCAGGCAGGCTGCAGACATAAAAAGGCCTCCCTGCGCCACACACACACACGCAGGCACACACGGACGCACGCAGGCACACACACACACACACACTCCAGTGTACGCACGCAGGCACACACGGACGCACGCATGCACACACACACACACAGACAGACAGACAGACAGACAGACAGACAGACAGACAGACAGACAGACAGACAGACAGACAGATAGAGTACATTCGGAAAGTATACAGACCCCTTCCCTTTTTCCACGTTTTGTTACGTTACAGCCTTATTTAAAAAAAAAAATAATAATAATTATCCTCATTAATCTACACACAATACCTCATAATGACAAAGTGAAAACAGGTTTTTAGATTTTTTTGCAAATGTTTTAAATAAATAAAAAACAGAAATACCTTATTTACATAAGTATTCAGACCCTTTGTTATGAGACTTGAAATTGAGCTCAGGTGCATCCTGTTTCCATTGATCATCCTTGAGATGTTTCTACAACTTGATTGGAGTCCACCTGTGGTAAATTCAATTGTCTATATAAGGTCCCACAGGACTCTCAGACCATGAGAAACAAGATTCTCTGGTCTGATGAAACCAAGATTTAACTCTTTGGCCTGAATACCAAGTGTCACGTCTGGAGGAAACCTGGCACCATCCCTAGGGTGAAACATGGTGGTGGCAGCATCATGATGTGGGGATGTTTTTCAGAGGCAGGGACTGGGAGACTAGTCAGGATCGAGGGAAAGATGAACGGAGCAAAGTACAGAGAGATCCTTGATGAAAACCTGCTCCAGAGCGCTCAGGACCTCAGGCTGGGGCGAAGGTTCACCTTCCAACAGGACAACGACCCTAAGCACACAGCCAAGACAACGCAGGAGTGGCTTTGGGAGAAGTCTCTGAATGTCCTTGAGTGGCCCAGCCAGAGCCCGGACTTGAACCCGATCGAACATCTCTGGAAAGACCTGAAAATAGCTGTGCAGCGACGCTCCCCATCCAACCGGACAGAGCTTGAGAGGATCTGCAGAGAAGAATGGGAGAAACTCCCCAAATACAGGTGTGCCAAGCTTGTAGCGTCATACCTAAGAAGACTCAAGGCTGTAATCACTGCCAAAGGTGCTTCAACAAAGTACTGAGTAAAGGGTCTGAATACTTACGTAAATGTGATATTGTGATAATGTGATAATTTTTTGTATACATTTGTAACAATTTCTAAAAACCTGTTTTTGCTTTGTCATTATGGGGTATTGTGTGTAGATTGATGAGGGGAAAAAATAATTTGAATACTTTCCAAATGCACTGTAGATAGATAGATAGATAGATAGATAGATAGATAGATAGATAGATAGATAGATAGATAGATAGATAGATAGATAGATAGATAGATAGATAGATAGATAGATAGATAGATAGATAGATAGATAGATAGATAGATAGATAGATAGATAGATAGATAGATAGATAGATAGATAGATAGATAGATAGATAGGCTGGAGGGACTGCCAGGCAGAGCAAAGGGATGGGGATATTAAAAGGAAAAATGCCCCTTTCGAAGCTTTTATGTACGCCAATCTCCTCTCTCTCTCTCTCTCTCGCCCTCCCCATCTCCTTGCATTCAGTACAGAATGTTCCCCTTTTGAATCCAGAAGAGAACAGGAGCAATAGATGTGACTATCATAATGCCCCTTTGTGGCAGGGAAGGGCTGTTTTGATAAGATGGGACATTGTACAGCTGCAGACAGAGGGTGGGTCCCAAATGATACCTCATTCCCTCTATGGTCCCTGGTCAAAAGCAGTGCACTAAATAGAGAACAGGGTGGCATTTGACACAGCCTGTAGTAGTATTGGACTGTTTCCATTGGATCTCAATTCCAAAGAACTGTAGGGGATCTGCTGTAACAACACAAGGTTTAGTGATCTAAATTGTTCCGTTTATCTAGTTCAAAGAAGACAGACGCCAGGGATTCTAACATCCTTTATGTTCTAAAAGTGTCCAAATGTTTTCAATCAATGGCACACATGCATTATAAGGATTGCAGATTCAAAAATCTAAAAACATACCACACCGCTATGTTCACCACCCAGTTCACCGCCCAGCTCACCGCCCAGTTCACCGCCCAGTTCACCGCCCAGTTCAACAACCAGTTCACCGCCCAGTTCACCGCCCAGTTCACCGCCCATTGCACCGCCCAGTTCACCGCCCAGTTCACCGCCCATTGCACCGCCCAGTTCACCGCCCATTGCACCGCCCATTGCACCGCCCAGCTCACCTGGAGTGTGTGAATACACTTGAACCTCACCTCACCCCCAAACACACACACACTGTCGCACAGACAGAAAACTGTAATCTTCTGGGTAATACGCTTTCCACTCTAAATCCTGCTTAGTGCCATTGTGGCAAAGGCACTGTAACAAGACTCCTGTACTCTGGAGGGGTGTGGAAAGAGGGAACAGGAGAGGAGGGATGAGAGGAGGAGAGGAGAGGAGGAGGAGGAGGAGGAGGAGAGGAGGAAAGGAGAGGAGGAAAGGAGAGGAGGAGGAGGAGGAGAGGAGGAAAGGAGGAGGAGGAGAGGAGGAAAGGAGGGGGAGAGGAGGAGGAGAGGAGGGAAGGAGGGGGAGAGGGAAGAGGGGGATTTGAGAGGCTAATATGGAAGGGTAGCAGAGGAGGGGGGCGGGGGGATTCCTCAGGGAGTGGGGTGATGGGGGTTGGGGATGGGTAGTGAGAGGGGGGTGATGGAGGTCGGGATGGGGTGTGGGAGGGGGGTGATGGGGGTCGGGATGGAGAGTGGGAGGGGGGTGATGGGGTCGGGGATGTAGAGTGGGAGGGTGGTGATGGGGTCGGGGATATGGAGTTGGAAGGGGGGGGGTGATGGGGTCGGGGATGTGGAGTGGGAAGGGGGTGATGGGGTCGGGGATGTGGAGTCTGCCTGGTGAGGGGAGACAGACAGACGGTTAATACAGGATGTAGAATGTACTGCTTTAGTGCTGGTCCCTTCCTGCACCGGGGGAATTTTCAGATACATTTGTCAAATTAGCCAGGACACCATGAATGATTAATGATCTGCCTTGATTGATTAGTCTTTTAGGAGTCTATAAATGATTGCCAAATGGTTGCCATACGAAGTACGATTTTTATATTCTGTTTTTGTTGTAATTGTCTTTCTTTCATGCGTGGCTTTTATACTGAAACTCTATCGATAATTTAAAAGAAGATGGATACTATCTGGAATAGTGTCTATCCTAGATGTAGCAATATTATAAATATTTTATACTGAACAAAAATATAAACGCAACATACAACAATTTCAACGATTTTACTGAGTTACAGTTCATAGAAGTAAATCAGTCAATTGAAATAAATTCATTAGGCCCTAATCTATGGCTTTCACATGACTGGGCATGGGCACCGCCATGGGTGGGCATGGGCACCGCCATGGGTGGGCCTGGGAGGGCATATGGGTGGGCAGAAATACTCCTCAGCACACCTCCTCCCCCTCCTCAGACGATCCCGCAGGTGAAGAAGCCAGATGTGGAGGTCCTAGGCTGGCGTGGTTACACGTGGTCTACGGTTGTGAGGCCGGTTGGATGTACTGCCAAATTCTCTAAAACAACGTTGGAGGCAGCTTATGGTAGAGAAATGAACATTACATTCCCTGGCAACAGCTCTGTTGGACATTCCTGCAGTCAGCATGCCAATTGCGCGCTCCCTCAAAACTTGAGACATCTGTGGGCTTTTATTGTCGACAGCACAAAGTGCACCAGTGTAATGATCATGCTGTTTAATCAGCTTCTTGATAAGCCACACCTGTCAGGTGGATGGATTATCTTGGCAAAGCATAAATGCTCACTAACAGGGATTTAAACAAATGTGTGCACCACATTTTAGAGAAATAAGCTTTTTGTGGGTATGGAAAATTTCTCAGATATTTTATTTCATCTCATGAAACATGGGACCAACACTTTGCATGTTGCGTTTGTATTTTGGTTCAGTATATAACTGTCATTCTCAAAGCATTGACTCTCTCACTCACTCACTCACTCTTGAACAGGATGTACCGACCCCTTTTGTCTGGCGATTCTGTATGTCACTGATCTCTCTCTTTTTGCCCTCTCTCTCCCTCCTCTCCAGAGCTCTGGGAGGTGCCGTTTGAAGACATCTCTGAGCTGCAGTGGGTAGGGAGCGGGGCCCAGGGGGCAGTCTTCCTGGGGAAACTCCACGGACAGGAAGTAGCTGTGAAGAAGGTCCGAGACATTAAGGAGACAGACATCAGACATCTGAGAAAACTCAAACACCCCAACATCATCACCTTCAAGTAAGTATACAGTACAGTAGAATACAGTATTTGTATAATACAGTACAGTATAATACAGTACAGTAAAATACAGTACAGTATAATACAGTACAGAGAGAGACAATACAGTAGAATACTGTACAGTAGAATACAGTACAGTAGAGTATAATACAGTAGAATACAGTACAGTAGAGTACTAACTGTAAGTCATTGTGGATAAGAGCATCTGCTAAATGACTAAAATGTAATGTAAAATGTATAATACAGTAGAATACAGTACAGTATAATTCAAAAGAATGCAGTAGACTGCAGTACAGTAGAATACAGTCGAACACAGTACAGTAGAGTATAATACAGTATAATACAGTACATTAGAATACAGTACAGTAGAATACCGTACAGTAAAGTATAATACATTAGAAGACAGTACAGTAGAATATATACCCAGGCCCATGCTATTGTACCTTAATGGAGTACTATGTTACTAATCCTCTCTCCTCTCCTCTCTCTTCCCTCTCTCCTCCCTCTCTCCTCTCCTCCCTCTCTCTCCTCTCCTCCCTCTCTCCTCTCCTCCCTCTCTCCTCTCCTCCATCCAGGGGTATCTGCACCCAGGCGCCGTGTTACTGTATCCTGATGGAGTACTGTGCCCAGGGCCAGCTGTACGAGGTGCTGAGGACAGGTAGGAAGATCACCCCCTCCCTGCTCATCGACTGGGCCATGGGCATGGCTGGGGGCATGAACTACCTCCACCTCCACAAGATCATCCACAGAGACCTCAAGTCGCCCAAGTAAGTAGTCCTACCTACATGATAACTATGCTTTAGCTTGGTAGCAGATCCGTATGTGCTTGAGCCAACACCTCTGTTGTGTTCATTGTCATGCCAAACATATTGTTGTACACTAAGTAGATATCATTGAAGATTATATGTTTTAGGGGTGTTAGCGACTTAGCGTACATTTAGTTTCTCAAGTTACCATACCTCAATATCATATTCTTGTTTGAGTCGTTTGAATAGTTCTAGGGAAACCTAGAACAGCTGAAATTGTGGCTACCGTACCTTCCCCTGACTGTCTCTCTGTGTGGCTACTGTACCTTCTCTTCTCCTGACTGTCTCTCTGTGTGGCTACTGTACCTTCCCCTGACTGTGTCTCTCTGTGTGGCTACCGTACCTTCCCCTGACTGTCTCTCTGTGTGGCTACTGTACCTTCCCCTGACTGTCTCTCTGTGTGGCTACTGTACCTTCCCCTGACTGTCTCTCTGTGTGGCTACTGTACCTTCCCCTGACTGTCTCTCTGTGTGGCTACTGTACCTTCCCCTGACTGTGTCTCTCTGTGTGGCTACTGTACCTTCCCCTGACTGTCTCTCTGTGTGGCTACTGTACCTTCCCCTGACTGTCTCTCTGTGTGGCTACTGTACCTTCCCCTGACTGTCTCTCTGTGTGGCTACTGTACCTTCCCCTGAATGTCTCTCTGTGTGGCTACTGTACCTTCCCCTGACTGTCTCTCTGTGTGGCTACTGTACCTTCCCCTGACTGTCTCTCTGTGTGGCTACTGTACCTTCCCCTGACTGTCTCTCTGTGTGGCTACTGTACCTTCCCCTGACTGTCTCTCTGTGTGGCTACTGTACCTTCCCCTGACTGTGTCTCTCTGTGTGGCTACTGTACCTTCCCCTGACTGTGTCTCTCTGTGTGGCTACTGTACCTTCCCCTGACTGTCTCTCTGTGTGGCTACTGTACCTTCCCCTGACTGTCTCTCTGTGTGGCTACTGTACCTTCCCCTGACTGTGTCTCTCTGTGTGGCTACTGTACCTTCCCCTGAATGTCTCTCTGTGTGGCTACTGTACCTTCCCCTGAATGTCTCTCTGTGTGGCTACTGTACCTTCCCCTGAATGTCTCTCTGTGTGGCTACTGTACCTTCCCCTGAATGTCTCTCTGTGTGGCTACTGTACCTTCCCCTGACTGTGTCTCTCTGTGTGGCTACTGTACCTTCCCCTGACTGTGTCTCTGTGTGGCTACTGTACCTTCCCCTGACTGTGTCTCTCTGTGTGGCTACCGTACCTTCCCCTGACTGTCTCTCTGTGTGGCTACTGTACCTTCCCCTGACTGTCTCTCTGTGTGGCTACTGTACCTTCCCCTGACTGTCTCTCTGTGTGGCTACTGTACCTTCCCCTGACTGTCTCTCTGTGTGGCTACTGTACCTTCCCCTGACTGTCTCTCTGTGTGGCTACTGTACCTTCCCCTGACTGTGTCTCTCTGTGTGGCTACCGTACCTTCCCCTGACTGTGTCTCTGTGTGGCTACTGTACCTTCCCCTGACTGTCTCTCTGTGTGGCTACTGTACCTTCCCCTGACTGTGTCTCTCTGTGTGGCTACTGTACCTTCCCCTGACTGTGTCTCTGTGTGGCTACTGTACCTTCCCCTGACTGTCTCTCTGTGTGGCTACTGTACCTTCCCCTGACTGTCTCTCTGTGTGGCTACTGTACCTTCCCCTGACTGTCTCTCTGTGTGGCTACTGTACCTTCCCCTGAATGTCTCTCTGTGTGGCTACTGTACCTTCTCTTCTCCTGACTGTCTCTCTGTGTGGCTACTGTACCTTCCCCTGACTGTCTCTCTGTGTGGCTACTGTACCTTCCCCTGACTGTGTCTCTGTGTGGCTACTGTACCTTCCCCTGGATGTCTCTCTGTGTGGCTACTGTACCTTCTCTTCTCCTGACTGTGTCTCTCTGTGTGGCTACTGTACCTTCCCCTGACTGTGTCTCTCTGTGTGGCTACCGTACCTTCCCCTGACTGTGTCTCTCTGTGTGGCTACTGTACCTTCCCCTGACTGTGTCTCTCTGTGTGGCTACCGTACCTTCCCCTGACTGTGTCTCTCTGTGTGGCTACTGTACCTTCCCCTGACTGTGTCTCTCTGTGTGGCTACTGTACCTTCCCCTGACTGTGTCTCTCTGTGTCTACTGTACCTTCCCCTGACTGTCTCTCTGTGTGTCTACTGTACCTTCCCCTGACTGTCTCTCTGTGTGTCTACTGTACCTTCCCCTGACTGTGTCTCTCTGTGTGGCTACTGTACCTTCCCCTGACTGTGTCTCTCTGTGTGGCTACCGTACCTTCCCCTGACTGTCTCTCTGTGTGGCTACCGTACCTTCCCCTGACTGTCTCTCTGTGTGGCTACTGTACCTTCCCCTGACTGTGTCTCTCTGTGTGGCTACTGTACCTTCCCCTGACTGTCTCTCTGTGTGGCTACTGTACCTTCCCCTGACTGTCTCTCTGTGTGGCTACTGTACCTTCCCCTGACTGTCTCTCTGTGTGGCTACTGTACCTTCCCCTGACTGTCTCTCTGTGTGGCTACTGTACCTTCCCCTGACTGTGTCTCTCTGTGTGGCTACTGTACCTTCCCCTGAATGTCTCTCTGTGTGGCTACTGTACCTTCCCCTGACTGTGTCTCTCTGTGTGGCTACTGTACCTTCCCCTGACTGTGTCTCTCTGTGTGGCTACTGTACCTTCCCCTGACTGTCTCTCTGTGTGGCTACTGTACCTTCCCCTGACTGTCTCTCTGTGTGGCTACTGTACCTTCCCCTGACTGTCTCTCTGTGTGGCTACTGTACCTTCCCCTGACTGTCTCTCTGTGTGGCTACTGTACCTTCCCCTGACTGTGTCTCTCTGTGTGGCTACTGTACCTTCTCTTCTCCTGACTGTCTCTCTGTGTGGCTACTGTACCTTCCCCTGACTGTGTCTCTCTGTGTGGCTACTGTACCTTCCCCTGACTGTGTCTCTGTGTGGCTACTGTACCTTCCCCTGACTGTCTCTCTGTGTGGCTACTGTACCTTCCCCTGACTGTCTCTCTGTGTGGCTACTGTACCTTCCCCTGACTGTGTCTCTCTGTGTGGCTACTGTACCTTCCCCTGACTGTCTCTCTGTGTGGCTACTGTACCTTCCCTTGACTGTCTCTCTGTGTGTGGCTACTGTACCTTCCCTTGACTGTCTCTCTGTGTGGCTACTGTACCTTATTTTCTCCTGACTGTCTCTCTGTGTGGCTACTGTACCTTCCCCTGACTGTGTCTCTCTGTGTGGCTACTGTACCTTCTCTTCTCCTGACTGTCTCTCTGTGTGGCTACTGTACCTTCTCTTCTCCTGACTGTCTCTCTGTGTGTCTACTGTACCTTCCCCTGACTGTGTCTCTCTGTGTGGCTACTGTACCTTCCCCTGACTGTCTCTCTGTGTGGCTACTGTACCTTCCCCTGACTGTGTCTCTCTGTGTGGCTACTGTACCTTCCCCTGACTGTGTCTCTCTGTGTGGCTACTGTACCTTCCCCTGACCGTGTCTCTCTGTGTGGCTACTGTACCTTCCCCTGACTGTCTCTCTGTGTGGCTACTGTACCTTCCCCTGACTGTGTCTCTCTGTGTGGCTACTGTACCTTCCCCTGACTGTCTCTCTGTGTGGCTACTGTACCTTCCCCTGACTGTGTCTCTCTGTGTGGTTACTGTACCTTCCCCTGACTGTGTCTCTCTGTGTGGCTACTGTACCTTCCCCTGACCGTGTCTCTCTGTGTGGCTACTGTACCTTCCCCTGACTGTCTCTCTGTGTGGCTACTGTACCTTCCCCTGACTGTGTCTCTCTGTGTGGCTACTGTACCTTCCCCTGACTGTCTCTCTGTGTGGCTACTGTACCTTCCCCTGACTGTGTCTCTCTGTGTGGCTACTGTACCTTCCCCTGACTGTCTCTCTGTGTGGCTACTGTACCTTCCCCTGACTGTGTCTCTCTGTGTGGCTACTGTACCTTCCCCTGACTGTCTCTCTGTGTGGCTACTGTACCTTCCCCTGACTGTGTCTCTCTGTGTGGCTACTGTACCTTCCCCTGACTGTCTCTCTGTGTGGCTACTGTACCTTCCCCTGACTGTCTCTCTGTGTGGCTACTGTACCTTCCCCTGACTGTCTCTCTGTGTGGCTACTGTACCTTCCCCTGACTGTGTCTCTCTGTGTGGCTACTGTACCTTCCCCTGACTGTCTCTCTGTGTGGCTACTGTACCTTCCCTTGACTGTGCCTGTATATTCTACTCCAGTATGTTGATCACCTACGATGACGCGGTGAAGATCTCTGACTTCGGGACGTCTAAGGAGATGAGTGATAAGAGCACCAAGATGTCATTCGCCGGTACGGTGGCCTGGATGGCCCCAGAGGTCATCAGGAACGAACCTGTCTCAGAGAAGGTCGACATCTGGTAAGAGAAAACACCTTCTTACTTTTTCCTTCATGCTTTATAGCATAATTTATTTTGATATCAACCCATCTGAAAAAGAGACCAGTTAAAAAAAAATGTTAAATAATATCAAATCTTTCCAAATCATTTAAGTATAATTTTGGTAATTTTAGCAGACGCTCTTATCCAGAGTGCCTTGAGACCACCCTCCCTTTCTGTTTCCATTTCCGTCTCTCTCTCTCTCTCTCTCTCTCTCTCTCTCTCCCTCTCCCCCTCCCTCCCTCCCTCCCTCCCTCCCTCCCTCCCTCCCTCCCTCTCCTAAGAGAGGAATGCTGGCTAATTCAATTATTGATTTGCCAGATGCTCTTGTGCTCTGGAGAGGCTGAAATATCCTTTCTAAAGCCTGTGGCCTGGCCTTGGGCCTAAAGCCCACTAGACTGGATATGGAGAGGGGAGTCTGATTTCACTGATCCTACGCTACTGAAAGATGAGAGTGTGATTTCTCAGAGAGTCGAATGGTAGAGTCTGATTTCCACGCATATTAACTGAAAAAAATGTTACATTTTAGTCATTTGGCAGACACTCTAATTTAGGAGGACTTACAATCAGTGCATTCAACAATATAAATGTAGATCCATGATCATTTCTACAGTTTCGATTAGGTTTTTCTAATTTCTCTCAAAACCACCCGCGGGCCGGATCAAATAGGCTCAAGTCTGACACATGAACAAAAAGGTACAACTGTTGATGTGTGAAAAATGACAAGAATGTAGACAGTATGTATCTGTATCTATCTCTGAAACGGGTCAACATTATCTCCTGCCCTTATCGCTGTCTATTCTGAGAGAAAGGATGATTTGAGGTGTGTTGTTTGCTCAGTCTGGTCTGCCTTAACATGCTCTGACAGTTGGGCCAGACTAAATCTAAAAGAACATTGGGTCTGTAAAATGTTCAGAGAATGAGGAGTTATTTTTACTAAATCCATTTAAAGAGAGTGTTCCTTGGAACCATTGCATAGAGGCATTGTGACAAAGACTGTGGCAGTAAGACAGCAAGGTTAGACTCTCTCCCTTTACCTTACTACTCTGGAGAAATCTAAAATAAGATTGGGTGTAGAGAAAATAAAATGGTTTCTTCAAGAATAACATAACAAGACAGAGAATGCTCCTTGTCTTTAATAACATAACAAGACAGAGAATGCTCCTTGTCTTTAATAACATAACAAGACAGAGAATGCTCCTTGTCTTTAATAACATAAGAGGACAGAGAATGCTTCTTGTCTTTAATAACATAAGAGGACAGAGTGCTCCTTGTCTTTAATAACATAACAAGACAGAGAATGCTCCTTGTCTTTAATAACATAAGAGGACAGAGTGCTCCTTGTCTTTAATAACATAAGAGGACAGAGTGCTCCTTGTCTTTAATAACATAAGAGGACAGAGTTCTCCTTGTCTTTAATAACATAAGAGGACAGAGTTCTCCTTGTCTTTAATAACATAAGAGGACAGAGTGCTCCTTGTCTTTAATAACATAAGAGGACAGAGTTCTCCTTGTCTTTAATAACATAAGAGGACAGATAATGATCCTTGTCTTTAATAACATAAGAGGACAGAGAATGATCATTGTCTTTAATAACATAAGAGGACAGAGTTCTCCTTGTCTTTAATAACATAAAAGGACAGAGTTCTCCTTGTCTTTAATAACATAAGAGGACAGAGTGCTCCTTGTCTTTAATAACATAAGAGGACAGAGTTCTCCTTGTCTTTAATAACATAAGAGGACAGAGAATGATCATTGTCTTTAATAACATAAGAGGACAGAGTTCTCCTTGTCTTTAATAACATAAAAGGACAGAGTTCTCCTTGTCTTTAATAACATAAGAGGACAGAGAATGATCCTGTCCTAGTATTGCTCATCGTATAAAAAGGCAATAAATAGCTATTTATTAAGGGTACTACTCTAACCACAGGAGGTTGGTGACACCTTAATTGGGGAGGAAGGGCTCGTGGTAATGGCTGGAGCGGAATTGGTGGAATGGTATCAAATAGATCAAACACATGGTTTGATGCCATTCCATTCGCTCTGTTCCAGCCACTATTAGGAGCCGTCCTCCCCTCAGCAGACTCCACTGACGCTAACACACAATACATTATATTTCTGTGCCTGTTCTATAGAACTAGAGATAAACTACCCATTCTGTAGATTTTCAGCGATAATAAAGGGGCCGGAGACAGAAGCTAAAAATAATCACATAAACACAACATTACTCTCGCCCTCCCACACAATGCTATTGGTGCTTTCTCCCTCCCACACGATGCTATTGGTGCTTTCTCCCTCCCACACGATGCTATTGGTGCTTTCTCCCTCCCACACGATGCTATTGGTGCTTTCTCCCTCCCACACGATGCTATTGGTGCACACCAGAGTCGCCATGGTGATCCAGATCCAAGGTGCCATCAACAACAACCTTTCCATAGTTACTCCCCTGGGATGAGACCTTCCTTATCCCCCAGCCTGTGTGTGTGTGTGTGTGTGTGTGTGTGTGTGTGTGTTTGTGTGTGTGTGTGTGTGTGTGTGTGTGTGTGTGTGTGTGTGTGTGTGTGTGTGTGTGTGTGTGTGTGTGTGTGTGTGTGTGTGTGTGTGTGTGTGTGTGTGTGTGTGTGTGTGTGTGTGTGTGTTCTCCCTCAGCCTCTACCCGACGGCAGGGGCAGAGCCACACACTGGCCCTGTGCCACCCTGGCACATGGGAGCCCAGTACACACATAAAACACACACTGACTGACTGGCCCCTTTTGCAGCGCACAAACATGTAGCCTACACAGCCTTGTTTTTGTATTATCAGGAAAACAACGTTGTAAGCAACAGGGGTAGTAGGGTACACAGAAGAGGCTATAACACAGAAGATGCCGATGTGTTGATGTTGTTTTTCAGAGTGGCTCCTGAACACCCATCTTTATTGTACAGAAGTGTTCATTTTAAAAGAGTAGTATGGACTCATGGGATCTCCCCCCTCTCTCTCTCTCTCTGCAGGTCGTTTGGTGTGGTGCTGTGGGAGATGTTGACCGGAGAGGTGCCATACAAAGACGTGGACTCTTCGGCCATCATCTGGGGGGTGGGAAACAACAGCCTGAACCTACCTGTCCCAGAGAGCTGCCCAGACGGCTTCAAAATACTGCTGAGACAGTGCTGGTGAGACGGAGGGAATGGGAGAGAGAGGGAGGGAGGGGAATGGGAGAGAGAGGGAGGGAGGGGAATGGGAGAGAGAGGGAGGGAGGGGAATGGGAGAGAGAGGGAGGGAGGGAGGGGAATGGGAGAGAGAGGGAGGAAGGGGAATGGGAGAGAGAGGGAGGGAGGGGAATGGGAGAGAGAGGGAGGGGGTAGGGGAATGGGAGAGAGAGGGATGGAGGGGAATGGAAGAGGGAGGGAGGGAGGGGAATGGGAGAGAGAGGGAGGGAGGGGAGAGGGGAGAGAGAGGGAGGGAGGGGAATGGGAGAGAGATTATTTCACTTTTGTTTACTATCTACTTCACTTGCTTTGGCAATGTTAACACACGTTTCCCATGCCAATAAAGCCCTTAAATTGAATTGAATTGAATTGAGAGGGAGGAAGGGGAATGGGAGAGAGAGGGAGGGAGGGTAATGGGAGAGAGAGGGAGGGAGGGGAATGGGAGAGAGAGGGAGGGAGGTAGGGGAATGGGAGAGAGAGGGAGGGAGGGGAATGAAAGAGGGAGGGAGGGAGGGGAATGGGAGAGAGGAAGGGAGGGAAATGGGGTGGAGGACAGGGCATGAACATGGGGGTGGAGGACAGGGCATGAACATGGGGGTGGAGGACAGGGCATGAACATGTCCACCGAATAGAGGAGGAGTTAAGAAATCAGGAGATGTAGATGTTGTACATGTACATTGTAGTTGTATTTAAAGATATGTGTGTCTCTGCCTCCAGGAGCAGTAAGCCCAGGAACAGACCTTCATTCAGACAGATCCTACTGCACCTGGATATCGCCTCAGCGGACCTGCTGTCTACCCCACAGGAGACCTACTTCAAATCTCAGGTACAGTCACATAAGTAAATATGTCTCCCGAGTGGCGCAGTGGTCTAAGGCACTGCATCGCAGTGCTAGCTGTGCCACTAGAGATCCTGGTTCGAATCCAGGCTCTGTCGTAGCCGGCCGCGACCGGGAGACCCATGCGACGGCGCACAATTCGTCCAGGGGAGGGAATGGCTGGCAGGGATGTAGCTCAGTTGGTAGAGCATGGCGTTTGCAACGCCAGGGTTGTGGGTTCGATTCCCACGGGGGGCCAGTATGAAAAAAATATATTTAAAAAATAATGAATGCACTCACTAACTGTAAGTTGCTCTGGATAAGAGCGTCTGCTAAATGACTAAAATGTAAATGTAAATAGAACACTAGAATGGACATTGGCATGCTGGCAACATGACTACAGGACAGCCATCTTGAAATTAAACTTTCATTTTAGTTATAAACATTTATGACAGTGGTAGTCACTAATATTTCCAAGGTAGCCACTTTTGTAAAACAAAATCACTGGGCGAGCCGCCATACCCATCGGAGAACAGGGGTTGGAGGGGTCACAAAGTCAAATTGATTCAAACATGAAATTAAACAGATTCATACATGATATTTAAGATACTATTAACATGGACCATCAAGCTATTTAATTCTCTGATTCTCTGTTTTAGGAAAATTGGGGGGTATCAGAAACAAATGTGGAAAATAATTTGATGAATCTTTAGAATCTGACCTTTTTGCTATTATCTCAATAAAAGTTATAGCACAAGATTTGTCCAATCAGGTCATGTCAAAATGCAATCTGATGGAAGGAAGGATTTTTTTTTTTTTCACCTTTATTTAACCAGGTAAACCAGTTGAGAACAGGTTCTCATTTACAACTATGCTGTGGAGTGATTGAAATGCATCAGAAAGGTATTGAAAAGTTGAGAAAAACATCAGGGATGATCATCAAACAATCTTATGTATGATCGTTTGTGGACAATCAATTCATTTCCCTCAGTTATTCCATGCAGATTCATCACTCTCCCTACTAACGAGTCCTGCACAGCTTGTGTTGTAGGTGGAAACAGAAGACAGGTACGTGATCCTGAGTCTAAGCTTTCAGGGATGGGGTCATAGTTGGTAATAGTTCAGTCGCTAAAGGTTATTAACGTGACCACGGTTCTATGAAGTAAGCAGCGTATTCAACTGACTAAGGAAAACAAAACACCTTCTTTCAGATTATTACAGCAAGCCGCCAATCAAATCGCAGAGAGAAGCATGCGTCTTAAAAGACACGCAATGACTATCCCTGGTTTATGACTATCCCTGGTTCATGACTATCCCTGGTTTATGACTATCCCTGGTTTATGACTACGCCTGGTTTATGACTATGCCTGGTTTATGACTACGCCTGGTTTATGACTACACCTGGTTTATGACTATCCCTGGTTTATGACTATCCCTGGTTTATGACTACGTCTGGTTTATGACTACACCTGGTTTATGACTACGCCTGGTTTATGACTACACCTGGTTTATGACTATTCCTGGATTATGAATATGCCTGGTTTATGACTATCCCTGGTTTATGACTACGCCTGGTTTATGACTATCCCTGGTTTATGACTACACCTGGTTTATGACTATCCCTGGTTTATGACTATCCCTGGTTTATGACTATCCCTGGTTTATGACTATCCCTGGTTTATGACTATCCCTGGTTTATGACTATCCCTGGTTTATGACTACGCCTGGTTTATGACTCCACCTGGTTTATGACTATCCCTGGTTTATGACTACGCCTGGTTTATGACTATCCCTGGTTTATGACTACACCTGGTTTATGACTATCCCTGGTTTATGACTATCCCTGGTTTATGACTATCCCTGGTTTATGACTATCCCTGGTTTATGACTATCCCTGGTTTATGACTATCCCTGGTTTATGACTACGCCTGGTTTATGACTCCACCTGGTTTATGACTATCCCTGGTTTATGACTATCCCTGGTTTATGACTATCCCTGGTTTATGACTATCCCTGGTTTATGACTATCCCTGGTTTATGACTACGCCTGGTTTATGACTCCACCTGGTTTATGACTATCCCTGGTTTATGACTATCCCTGGTTTATGACTATCCCTGGTTTATGACTATCCCTGGTTTATGACTATCCCTGGTTTATGACTATCCCTGGTTTATGACTACGCCTGGTTTATGACTATGCCTGGTTTATGACTACGCCTGGTTTATGACTACACCTGGTTTATGACTATCCCTGGTTTATGACTATCCCTGGTTTATGACTACGCCTGGTTTATGACTATCCCTGGTTTATGACTACGCCTGGTTTATGACTACACCTGGTTTATGACTATTCCTGGATTATGAATATGCCTGGTTTATGACTATCCCTGGTTTATGACTACGCCTGGTTTATGACTATGCCTGGTTTATGATTATCCCTGGATTATAACTACGCCTGGTTTATGACTAAGCCTGGTTTATGACTATTTCTGGTTTATGACTACGCCTGGTTTATGACTATCCCTGGTTTATGACTACGCCTGGTTTATGACTATCCCTGGTTTATGACTATCCCTGGTTTATGACTATCCCTGGTTTATGACTATCCCTGGTTTATGACTATCCCTGGTTTATGACTACGCCTGGTTTATGACTATGCCTGGTTTATGACTACGCCTGGTTTATGACTACACCTGGTTTATGACTATCCCTGGTTTATGACTATCCCTGGTTTATGACTACGCCTGGTCTATGACTACACCTGGTTTATGACTACGCCTGGTTTATGACTACACCTGGTTTATGACTATTCCTGGATTATGAATATGCCTGGTTTATGACTATCCCTGGTTTATGACTACGCCTGGTTTATGACTATGCCTGGTTTATGATTATCCCTGGATTATAACTACGCCTGGTTTATGACTAAGCCTGGTTTATGACTATTTCTGGTTTATGACTATTCCTGGTTTATGACTATGCCTGGTTTATGACTACGGCTTTTTTATGACTGCGCCTGGTTTATGACTACACCTGGTTTATGACTATTCCTGGTTTATGACTACCCAGGTTTATGATTATCCCTGGTTCATGATTATCCCTGGTTTATGACTACGCCTGGTTTATGACTACACCTGGTTAATGACTATCCCTGGTTTATGACTATCCCTGGTTTATGACTATGCCTGGTTTATGACTATGCCTGGTTTATGACTACGCCTGGTTCATGACTACCTCTGGTTTATGACTATGCCTGGTTTATGACTATCCCTGGTTTATGAATATGCCTGGTTTATGACTATGCCTGGTTTATGACTATCACTGGTTTATGACTACGCCTGGTTTATGACTATGCCTGGTTTATGACTATGCCTGGTTTATGACTATCCCTGGTTTATGACTACGTCTGGTTTATGACTACGCCTGGTTTATGACTACGCCTTTTTTATGACTATGCCTGGTTTATGACTATGGCTGGTTTATGACTATCCCTGGTTTATTACTATCCCTTGTTTATGACTATGACTGGTTTATGACTACGCCTGGTTTATGACTACGCCTGGTTTATGACTATCCCTGGTTTATGACTACGGCTTTTTTATGACTACGCCTGGTTTATGACTACGCCTGGTTTATGACTATGCCTGGTTTATGACTATCCCTGGTTTATGACTATCCTTGGTTTATGACTACGCCTGGTTTATGACTATCCCTGGTTTATGACTACGCCTGGTTTATGACTAAGCCTGGTTTATGACTACGCCTGGTTTATGACTATCCCTGGTTTATGACTTTTCCTGGTTTATGACTGTGCCTGGTTTATGACTACGGCTTTTTTATGACTACGCCTGGTTTATGACTACACCTGATTTATGACTATTCCTGGTTTATGACTACGCCAGGTTTATGGTTATCCCTGGTTCATGATTATCCCTGGTTTATGACTACGCCTGGTTTATGACTATCCCTGGTTTATGACTACGGCTTTTTTATGACTACGCCTGGTTTATGACTACGCCTGGTTTATGACTATGCCTGGTTTATGACTATCCCTGGTTTATGACTATCCTTGGTTTATGACTACGCCTGGTTTATGACTATCCCTGGTTTATGACTACGCCTGGTTTATGACTATCCCTGGTTTATGACTACACCTGGTTTATGACTATCCCTGGTTTATGACTATCCCTGGTTTATGACTATCCCTGGTTTATGACTATCCCTGGTTTATGACTATCCCTGGTTTATGACTATCCCTGGTTTATGACTACGCCTGGTTTATGACTCCACCTGGTTTATGACTATCCCTGGTTTATGACTACGCCTGGTTTATGACTATCCCTGGTTTATGACTACACCTGGTTTATGACTATCCCTGGTTTATGACTATCCCTGGTTTATGACTATCCCTGGTTTATGACTATCCCTGGTTTATGACTATCCCTGGTTTATGACTATCCCTGGTTTATGACTACGCCTGGTTTATGACTCCACCTGGTTTATGACTATCCCTGGTTTATGACTATCCCTGGTTTATGACTATCCCTGGTTTATGACTATCCCTGGTTTATGACTATCCCTGGTTTATGACTACGCCTGGTTTATGACTCCACCTGGTTTATGACTATCCCTGGTTTATGACTATCCCTGGTTTATGACTATCCCTGGTTTATGACTATCCCTGGTTTATGACTATCCCTGGTTTATGACTATCCCTGGTTTATGACTACGCCTGGTTTATGACTATGCCTGGTTTATGACTACGCCTGGTTTATGACTACACCTGGTTTATGACTATCCCTGGTTTATGACTATCCCTGGTTTATGACTACGCCTGGTTTATGACTATCCCTGGTTTATGACTACGCCTGGTTTATGACTACACCTGGTTTATGACTATTCCTGGATTATGAATATGCCTGGTTTATGACTATCCCTGGTTTATGACTACGCCTGGTTTATGACTATGCCTGGTTTATGATTATCCCTGGATTATAACTACGCCTGGTTTATGACTAAGCCTGGTTTATGACTATTTCTGGTTTATGACTACGCCTGGTTTATGACTATCCCTGGTTTATGACTACGCCTGGTTTATGACTATCCCTGGTTTATGACTATCCCTGGTTTATGACTATCCCTGGTTTATGACTATCCCTGGTTTATGACTATCCCTGGTTTATGACTACGCCTGGTTTATGACTATGCCTGGTTTATGACTACGCCTGGTTTATGACTACACCTGGTTTATGACTATCCCTGGTTTATGACTATCCCTGGTTTATGACTACGCCTGGTCTATGACTACACCTGGTTTATGACTACGCCTGGTTTATGACTACACCTGGTTTATGACTATTCCTGGATTATGAATATGCCTGGTTTATGACTATCCCTGGTTTATGACTACGCCTGGTTTATGACTATGCCTGGTTTATGATTATCCCTGGATTATAACTACGCCTGGTTTATGACTAAGCCTGGTTTATGACTATTTCTGGTTTATGACTATTCCTGGTTTATGACTATGCCTGGTTTATGACTACGGCTTTTTTATGACTGCGCCTGGTTTATGACTACACCTGGTTTATGACTATTCCTGGTTTATGACTACCCAGGTTTATGATTATCCCTGGTTCATGATTATCCCTGGTTTATGACTACGCCTGGTTTATGACTACACCTGGTTAATGACTATCCCTGGTTTATGACTATCCCTGGTTTATGACTATGCCTGGTTTATGACTATGCCTGGTTTATGACTACGCCTGGTTCATGACTACCTCTGGTTTATGACTATGCCTGGTTTATGACTATCCCTGGTTTATGAATATGCCTGGTTTATGACTATGCCTGGTTTATGACTATCACTGGTTTATGACTACGCCTGGTTTATGACTATGCCTGGTTTATGACTATGCCTGGTTTATGACTATCCCTGGTTTATGACTACGTCTGGTTTATGACTACGCCTGGTTTATGACTACGCCTTTTTTATGACTATGCCTGGTTTATGACTATGGCTGGTTTATGACTATCCCTGGTTTATTACTATCCCTTGTTTATGACTATGACTGGTTTATGACTACGCCTGGTTTATGACTACGCCTGGTTTATGACTATCCCTGGTTTATGACTACGGCTTTTTTATGACTACGCCTGGTTTATGACTACGCCTGGTTTATGACTATGCCTGGTTTATGACTATCCCTGGTTTATGACTATCCTTGGTTTATGACTACGCCTGGTTTATGACTATCCCTGGTTTATGACTACGCCTGGTTTATGACTAAGCCTGGTTTATGACTACGCCTGGTTTATGACTATCCCTGGTTTATGACTTTTCCTGGTTTATGACTGTGCCTGGTTTATGACTACGGCTTTTTTATGACTACGCCTGGTTTATGACTACACCTGATTTATGACTATTCCTGGTTTATGACTACGCCAGGTTTATGGTTATCCCTGGTTCATGATTATCCCTGGTTTATGACTATGCCTGGTTTATGACTATCCCTGGTTTATGACTATCCTTGGTTTATGACTACGCCTGGTTTATGACTATCCCTGGTTAATGACTACGCCTGGTTTATGACTAAGCCTGGTTTATGACTACGCCTGGTTTATGACTATCCCTGGTTTATGGCTTTTCCTGGTTTATGACTATGCCTGGTTTATGACTACGGCTTTTTTATGACTACGCCTGGTTTATGACTACACCTGGTTTATGACTATTCCTGGTTTATGACTACGCCAGGTTTATGATTATCCCTGGTTTGTGACTACGCCTGGTTTATAGCTACGCCTGGTTTATGACTATCCCTGGTTTATGACTATGCCTGGTTTATGACTATCCCTGGTTCATGACTATCCCTGGTTTATGACTATCCCTGGTTATGACTATCCCTGGTTTATGACTATGCCTGGTTTATGACTATGCCTGGTTTATGACTACACCTGGTTTATGACTATTCCTGGTTTATGACTACACCTGGTTTATGACTATTCCCGGTTTATGACTACACCTGGTTTATGACTACGCCTGGTTTATGATTATCCCTGGTTTGTGACTACGCCTGGTTTATGACTATGCCTGGTTTATGACAACGCCTGGTTTATAACTACGCCTGGTTTATGACTACACCTGGTTTATGACTATTCCTGGATTATGAATACGCCTGGTTTATGACTATCCCTGGTTTGTGACTACGCCTGGTTTATAACTATGCCTGGTTTATGACTATCCCTGGTTTATGACTATGCCTGGTTTATGACTATCCCTGGTTTATGACTACGCCTGGCTTATGACTTTGCCTGGTTTATGACTATGCCTGGTTTATGACTACACCTGGTTTATGACTATGCCTGGTTTATGACTACTTCTGGTTTATGACTACGCCTGGTTTATGACTATCCCTGGTTCATGACTATGCCTGGTTAATGACTATCCCTGGTTTATGACTATGCCTGGTTTATGACTATGCCTGGTTAATGACTATGCCTGGTTTATGACAACACCTGGTTTATGACTATCCCTGGTTTATGAATATGCCTGGTTAATGACTATCCCTGGTTTATGACTACGCCTGGTTTATGACTATGCCTGGTTTATGACTATGCCTGGTTTATGACTACACCTGGTTTATGACTATTCCTGGTTTATGACTATGCCTGGTTTATGACTATCCCTGGTTTATGACTTTCCCTGGTGTATGACCATGCCTGGTTTATGACCATGCCTGGTTTATGACTACACCTGGTTTATGACTACGCCTGGTTTATGACTATCCCTGGTTCATGACTATCCCTGGTTTATGACTATCCCTGGTTCATGACTATGCCTGGTTTATGACTATGCCAGGTTTATGACTATCCCTGGTTCATGACTATCCCTGGTTTATGACTACACCTGGTTTATGACTATTCCCGGTTTATGACTATACCTGGTTTATGACTACGCCTGGTTTATGATTATCCCTGGTTTGTTACTACGCCTGGTTTATGAATATGCCTGGTTTATGACAACGCCTGGTTTATAACTACGCCTGGTTTATGACTACACCTGGTTTATGACTATTCCTGGATTATGAATACGCCTGGTTTATGACTATCCCTGGTTTGTGACTACGCCTGGTTTATAACTATGCCTGGTTTATGACTATCCCTGGTTTATGACTATGCCTGGTTTATGACTATCCCTGGTTTATGACTACGCCTGGTTTATGACTTTGCCTGGTTTATGACTATGCCTGGTTTATGACTACACCTGGTTTATGACTATGCCTGGTCTATGACTATTTCTGGTTTATGACTACGCCTGGTTTATGACTATCCCAGGTTCATGACTATGCCTGGTTAATGACTATCCCTGGTTTATGACTATGCCTGGTTTATGACTATGCCTGGTTTATGACTATGCATGGTTTATGACTTTCCCTGGTGTATGACCATGCCTGGTTTATGACTATGCCTGGTTTATGACTATCCCTGGTTTATGACTATGCCTGGTTTATGACTATGCCTGGTTTATGACTATGCCTGGTTTATGACTATCCCTGGTTTATGACTATGCCTGGTTTATGACTATCCCTGGTTCATGACTATCCCTGGTTCATGACTATGCCTGGTTTATGACTATCCCTGGTTCATGACTATCCCTGGTTTATGACTACACCTGGTTTATGACTATTCCCGGTTTATGACTATACCTGGTTTATGACTACGCCTGGTTTATGATTATCCCTGGTTTGTTACTACGCCTGGTTTATGAATATGCCTGGTTTATGACAACGCCTGGTTTATAACTACGTCTGGTTTATGACTACACCTGGTTTATGACTATTCCTGGATTATGAATACGCCTGGTTTATGACTATCCCTGGTTTGTGACTACGCCTGGTTTATAACTATGCCTGGTTTATGACTATCCCTGGTTTATGACTATGCCTGGTTTATGACTATCCCTGGTTTATGACTACGCCTGGTTTATGACTTTGCCTGGTTTATGACTATGCCTGGTTTATGACTACACCTGGTTTATGACTATGCCTGGTCTATGACTATTTCTGGTTTATGACTACGCCTGGTTTATGACTATCCCTGGTTCATGACTATGCCTGGTTAATGACTATCCCTGGTTTATGACTATGCCTGGTTTATGACTATGCCTGGTTTATGACTATGCATGGTTTATGACAACACCTGGTTTATGACTATGCCTGGTTAATGACTATCCCTGGTTTATGACTATGCCTGGTTTATGACTATGCCTGGTTTATGACTATGCCTGGTTTATGACTACGCCTGGTTTATGATTATCCCTGGTGTATGACTATGCCTGGTTCATGACTATCCCTGGTTTATGACTATGCCTGGTTTATGACTATGCCTGGTTTATGACTATGCATGGTTTATGACAACACCTGGTTTATGACTATGCCTGGTTAATGACTATCCCTGGTTTATGACTATGCCTGGTTTATGACTATGCCTGGTTTATGACTATGCCTGGTTTATGACTACGCCTGGTTTATGATTATCCCTGGTGTATGACTATGCCTGGTTCATGACTATCCCTGGTTTATGAATATGTCTGGTTTATGACTATCCCTGGTTTATGACTATGCCTGGTTTATGACTATCCCTGGTTTATGACTATGCCTGGTTTATGACTATCCCTGGTTCATGACTATGCCTGGTTTATGACTATCCCTGGTTCATGACTATGCCTGGTTCATGACTATCCCTGGTTCATGACTATGCCTGTTTTATGACTATCCCTGGTTTATGACTCTCCCTGGTTTATGAATATGCCTGGTTTATGACTATCCCTGGTTTATGAATATGCCTGGTTTATGACTATCTCTGCTTTATGACTATCCCTGGTTTATGACTATGCCTGGTTTATGACTATCCCTGGTTTATGAATATGCCTGGTTTATGACTATCCCTGGTTTATGAATATGCCTGGTTTATGACTATCTCTGCTTCAT
Organism: Coregonus lavaretus; assembly: GCF_964263955.1. Classification (NCBI taxonomy): domain Eukaryota; kingdom Metazoa; phylum Chordata; class Actinopteri; order Salmoniformes; family Salmonidae; genus Coregonus; species Coregonus lavaretus. Next base: position 56,650 of record NW_028160043.1, read on the forward strand.
GACTATCCCTGGTTTATGACTATACCTGGTTTATGACTACACCTGGTTTATGACTATTCCTGGTTTATGACTATGCCTGGTTTATGACTACGCCTGGTTTATGATTATCCCTGGTTTGTGACTATCCCTGGTGTATGACTATGCCTGGTTCATGACTATCCCTGGTTTATGACTATGCCTGGTTTATGACTATTCCCTGGTTTATGACTCTCCCTGGTTTATGAATATGCCTGGTTTATGACTATCCCTGGTTTATGACTATGCCTGGTTTATGACTATCCCTGGTTTGTTACTACGCCTGGTTTATGAATATGCCTGGTTTATGACAACGCCTGGTTTATAACTACGCCTGGTTTATGACTACACCTGGTTTATGACTATTCCTGGATTATGAATACGCCTGGTTTATGACTATCCCTGGTTTGTGACTACGCCTGGTTTATAACTATGCCTGGTTTATGACTATCCCTGGTTTATGACTATGCCTGGTTTATGATCAATCAATCAATCAATTTTATTTTATATAGCCCTTCTTACATCAGCTAATATCTCGAAGTGCTGTACAGAAACCCAGCCTAAAACCCCAAACAGCTAGTAATGCAGGTGTAGAAGCACGGTGGCTAGGAAAAACTCCCTAGAAAGGCAAAACCTAGGAAGAAACCTAGAGAGGAACCAGGCTATGAGGGGTGGCCAGTCCTCTTCTGGCTGTGCCGGGTGGAGATTATAACAGAACCATGCCAAGATGTTCAAAAATGTTCATAAGTGACAAGCATGGTCAAATAATAATCAGGAATAAATCTCAGTTGGCTTTTCATAGCCGATCATTAGAGTTTAAAACAGCAGGTCTGGGACAGGTAGGGGTTCCATAACCGCAGGCAGAACAGTTTAAACTGGAATAGCAGCAAGGCCAGGCGGACTGGGGATAGCAAGGAGTCACCACGGCCGGTAGTCCCGACGTATGGTCCTAGGGCTCAGGTCTCTCAGTTGGCTTTTCATAGCCGATCATTTAGAGTTGAAAACAGCAGGTCTGGGACAGGTAGGGGTTTCGTAGCCGCAGGCAGAACAGTTGAAACTGGAATAGCAGCAAGGCCAGGCGGACTGGGGGCAGCAGGGTGTCATCATGCCCGGTAGTCCTGACGTATGGTCCTAGGGCTCAGGTTCTCAGAGAGAAAGAGAGAACGAGAGAATTAGAGAGAGCATACTTAAATTCACACAGGACACTGGATAAGACAGGAGAAGTACTCCAGGTATAACCAACTAACCCCAGCCCCCCGACACATAAACTACTGCAGCATAAATACTGGAGGCTGAGACAGGAGCGGTCCGGAGACACTGTGGCCCCATCCGAAGAAACCCCCGGACAGGGCCAAACAGGAAGGATATAACCCCACCCACTCCGCCAAAGCACAGCCCCCGCACCACTAGAGGGATATCCCCAACCACCAACTTACAATCCTGAGACAAGGCCGAGTATAGCCCACAGAGGTCTCCACCACAGCACAAACCAAGGGGGGGGGGGTCGCCAACCCAGACAGGAAGATCACGTCAGTAACTCAACCCACTCAATTGACGTACCCCTCCCAGGGACGGCATGAAAGAGCACCAGCAGGCCAGTGACTCAGCCCCTGCAACAGGGTTAGAGGCAGAGAACCCCAGTGGAGAGGGGAACCGGCCTGGCAGAGACAGCAAGGGCTGTTCGTTGCTCCAGCCTTTCCGTTCACCTTCACACTCCTGGGCCAGACTACACTCAATCATATGACCTACTGAAGAGATAAGTCTTCAGTAAAGACTTAAAGGTTGAGACCGAGTCTGCGTCTCTCACATGGGTAGGCAGACTGTTCCATAAAAATGGAGATCTATAGGAGAAAGCCCTGCCTCCCGCTGTTTGCTTAGAAATTCTAGGGACAATTAGGAGGCCTGCGTCTTGTGACCGTAGCGTACGTATTGGTATGTACGGCAGGACCAACTCGGAAAGATAGGTAGGAGCAAGCCCATGTAACGCTTTATAGGTTAACAGTAAAACCTTGAAATCAGCCCTTGCCTTAACAGGAAGCCAGTGTAGGGAAGCTAGCACTGGAGTAATATGATCAAATTTCTTGGTTCTAGTCAGGATTCTAGCAGCCGTATTTAGCACTAACTGAAGTTTATTTAGTGCTTTATCCGGGTAGCCGGAAAATAGAGCATTGCAGTAGTCTAATCTAGAAGTAACAAATGCATGGATTAATTTTTCTGCATCATTTTTGGACAGAAAATTTCTGATTTTTGCAATGTTACGTAGATGGAAAAAAGCTGTCCTTGAAACAGTCTTGATATGTTCGTCAAAAGAGAGATCAGGGTCAAGAGTAACGCCTAGGTCCTTCACAGTTTTATTTGAGACGACTTTACAACCATCAAGATGAATTGTCAGATTTAACAGAAGATCTCTTTGTTTCTTGGGACCTAGAACAAGCATCTCTGTTTTGTCCGAGTTTAAAAGTAAAAAGTTTTCAGCCATCCACTTCCTTATGTCTGAAACACAGGCTTCTAGCGAGGGCAATTTTGGGGCTTCACCATGCTTAATTGAAATGTACAGCTGTGTGTCATCCGCATAGCAGTGAAAGTTAACATTATGTTTTCGAATAACATCCCCAAGAGGTAAAATATATAGTGAAAACAATAGTGGTCCTAAAACGGAACCTTGAGGAACACCGAAATGTACAGTTGATTTGTCGGAGGACAGACCATTCACAGAGACAAACTGATATCTTTCCGACAGGTAGGATCTAAACCAGGCCAGAACTTGTCCGTGTAGACCAATTTGGGTTTCCAGTCTCTCCAAAAGAATGTGGTGATCGATGGTGTCAAAGGCAGCACTAAGGTCTAGTAGCACGAGGACAGATGCAGAGCCTCGGTCTGACGCCATTAAAAGGTCATTTACCACCTTCACAAGTGCAGTCTCAGTGCTATGATGGGGTCTAAAACCAGACTGAAGCATTTCGTATACATTGTTTGTCTTCAGAAAGGCAGTGAGTTGCTGCGCAACAGCTTTTTCTAAAATTTTTGAGAGGAATGGAAGATTCGATATTGGCCGATAGTTTTTTATATTTTCCGGGTCAAGGTTTGGCTTTTTCAAGAGAGGCTTTATCACTGCCACTTTTAGTGAGTTTGGTACACATCCGGTGGATAGAGAGCTGTTTATTATGTTCAACATAGGAGGGCCAAGCACAGGAAGCAGCTCCTTCAGCAGTTTAGTAGGAATAGGATCCAGTATGCAGCTTGAAGGTTTAGAGGCCATGATTATTTTCATCATTGTGTCAAGAGATATAGTACTAAAACACTTAAGTGTCTCTCCCGATCCCAGGCCCTCGCAGAGCTGTGCAGATCCAGGACAGCTAAGCCCTGGAGGAATACGCAGATTCAAAGAGGAGTCCGTAATTTGCTTTCTAATGGTCATGATCTTTTCCTCAAAGAAGTTCATGAATTTATCACTGCTGAAGTGAAAACCATCCTCTCTTGGGGAATGCTGCTTTTTAGTTAGCTTTGCAACAGTATCAAAAAGAAATTTTGGATTGTTCTTATTTTCCTCGATTAATTTGGAAAAGTAGGATGATCGAGCAGCAGTGAGGGCTCTTCGGTACTGCACGGTACTGTCTTTCCAAGCTAGTCGGAAGACTTCCAGTTTGGTGTGGCGCCATTTCCGTTCCAATTTCCTGGAAGCTTGCTTCAAAGCTCGGGTATTTTCTGTATACCAGGGAGCTAGTTTCTTATGACAAATGTTTTTCGTTTTTAGGGGTGCAACTGCATCTAGGGTATTGTGCAAGGTTAAATTTAGTTCCTCAGTTAAGTGGTTAACTGATTTTTGTCCTCTGACGTCCTTGGGTAGGCAGAAGGGGTCTGGAAGGGCATCAATGAATTTTTGTGTTGTCTGAGAATTTATAGCACGACTTTTGATGCTCCTTGGTTGGGGTCTGAGCAGATTATTTGTTGCGATTGCAAACGTAATAAAATGGTGGTCCGATAGTCCAGGATTTTGTGGAAAAACATTAAGATCTACAACATTTATTCCATGGGACAAAACTAGGTCCAGAGTATGACTGTGGCAGTGAGTAGGTCCAGAGACATGTTGGACAAAACCCACTGAGTCGATAATGGCTCCGAAGGACTTTTGGAGTGGGTCTGTGGACTTCTCCATGTGAATATTAAAATCACCAAAAATTAGAATATGATCTGCTATGACTACAAGGTCTGATAGGAATTCAGGAAACTCAGAGAGGAACGCTGTATATGGCCCAGGAGGCCTGTAAACAGTAGCTATAAAAAGTGATTGAGTAGGCTGCATAGATTTCATGACTAGAAGCTCGAAAGATGAAAACGTCATTTTTTTTTTTGTAAATTGAAATTTGCTATCGTAAATGTTAGCAACACCTCCGCCTTTGCGGGATGCACGGGGAATATGGTCACTAGTGTAACCAGGAGGTGAGGCCTCATTTAACACAGCAAATTCATCAGGCTTAAGCCATGTTTCAGTCAGGCCAATCACATCAAGATTATGATCAGTGATTAGTTCATTGACTATGACTGCCTTTGAAGTGAGGGATCTAACATTAAGTAACCCTATTTTGAGATGTGAGGTATCACGATCTCTTTCAATAATGGCAGGAATGGAGGAGGTCTTTATCCTAATAAGATTGCTAGGGTGGACACCACCATGTTTAGTTTTGCCCAACCTAGGTCGAGGCACAGACACAGTCTCAATGGGTATGGCTGAGCTGACTACACTGACTATACTATTGGCAGACTCCACTAAGCTGGCAGGTTGGCTAACAGCCTGCTGCCTGGCCTGCACCCTATTTCACTGTGGGGCTAAAGGAGTTAGAGCCCTATGACTATCCCTGGTTTATGACTACGCCTGGTTTATGACTTTGCCTGGTTTATGACTATGCCTGGTTTATGACTACACCTGGTTTATGACTATGCCTGGTCTATGACTATTTCTGGTTTATGACTACGCCTGGTTTATGACTATCCCTGGTTCATGACTATGCCTGGTTAATGACTATCCCTGGTTTATGACTATGCCTGGTTTATGACTATGCCTGGTTTATGACTATGCATGGTTTATGACAACACCTGGTTTATGACTATGCCTGGTTAATGACTATCCCTGGTTTATGACTATGCCTGGTTTATGACTATGCCTGGTTTATGACTATGCCTGGTTTATGACTACGCCTGGTTTATGATTATCCCTGGTGTATGACTATGCCTGGTTCATGACTATCCCTGGTTTATGACTATGCCTGGTTTATGACTATGCCTGGTTTATGACTATGCATGGTTTATGACAACACCTGGTTTATGACTATGCCTGGTTAATGACTATCCCTGGTTTATGACTATGCCTGGTTTATGACTATGCCTGGTTTATGACTATGCCTGGTTTATGACTACGCCTGGTTTATGATTATCCCTGGTGTATGACTATGCCTGGTTCATGACTATCCCTGGTTTATGAATATGTCTGGTTTATGACTATCCCTGGTTTATGACTATGCCTGGTTTATGACTATCCCTGGTTTATGACTATGCCTGGTTTATGACTATCCCTGGTTCATGACTATGCCTGGTTTATGACTATCCCTGGTTCATGACTATGCCTGGTTCATGACTATCCCTGGTTCATGACTATGCCTGTTTTATGACTATCCCTGGTTTATGACTCTCCCTGGTTTATGAATATGCCTGGTTTATGACTATCCCTGGTTTATGAATATGCCTGGTTTATGACTATCTCTGCTTCATGACTATCCCTGGTTTATGACTATACCTGGTTTATGACTACACCTGGTTTATGACTATTCCTGGTTTATGA
>NW_028160043.1:67500-123885 GCF_964263955.1 Coregonus lavaretus
CTTAGCTGTAGTCCATGAACAGCATTGTGAGCTTTTGTGAAAGAGCACAGTTAAAAAGATATGGCATATAGAAGCATACCAGATGGACAACATGAAAACGATCGGAGGAAGGTCAGGAGTAAAAACAAACAAAATATAATGATTGACTGTGTCCATAAAATGTATATAGTATGTATAAGCATGAAGTAGAGGCCTAAGCATTGTTGTTCACTAGTTTACTCCAATTAGGGAAGGAATGGTGGGGTTGGAAAGTAATAAAAGGAAATATATATATTTTTAAAGGATTGTATGTATATGCGTATATGTATGTATATGCGTATATGTATGTATGTGTATATATATATATATATGCAAGACAAAAAGAAGAAAAAACCTATGGGGGATTGGAAGTGATGCAGACAATTACATTGATGGAAGTTACAATCTATCTGCAATATTAAAGCTGATCTACCCCCTAAAAAAAAAAATATATATATATATATATATATATATATATATAAATAAAAATGAACAGCATTGTCCAAATCACAAAGGACTTAAAATGGTCCACTCACACGCGTAGTCGTGAAGAAGGCCCAACAGCGCCTCTTCCCCCTCAAAAAGTTCTACAGCTGCACCATTGAGAGGATCTTCACTTGCTGCATCACTGTTTGGTATGGCAACAGCACCGCCCTCGATTGCATGGTGCTACAGAGGGTGGTGCGGACAGCCCAGTACATCACTGGGGCCGAGCTCTCTGCCATCCAGCACCTCTATATCAGGCGATGTGAAAGGCAGGCCCGGAAAATCGTTAAAGACTCCAGCCACCCAAGCCTTCTTAGACTGTTCTCTCTGCTTCAGCACGGCAAGGGGTACCGGTGCATCACGTTTGACACCAACAGGCTACTGAACAGCCTCTATCCCCAAGCTATAAGACTGCTAAATAGCTAACTAAATAGCTAACTAAATAGCTAACAGAATGACTACATGGACTATCTGAGTTGACCCTTTTATTTTATGTTTACACTGTCTCTATGCACACTCACAGGGCCCTACACACTCACACACACACACACACACACACACTGACACTCCAACACACACATAACATGCACACACATTTATACTGACTCTACATACACACATACAATCATCATTTAAGCTGCTGTTTATCATACATCCTGATGCCTAGTCACCTTACCTCCTATATATACCTACCTCCATCACTCCAGTAACCCTGCACATTGTAAACATGCTATTGGAACTGACCCTATATATAGTCACCTTACCTCCTATATATACCTACCTCTATCACTCCAGTGACCCTGCACATTGTAAATATGCTACTGGAACTGACCCTGTGTGTAGCTTCTTACTTTCTCATGTTTTTATCTGGTGTGTTTTTGTTTCTACCGTATGTTCTTTTATAGTCCTACATTGATATTGATTACTGCATTGTCGGGTTTTGAGTTTGCAAGAAAGGCCATTTCACTGTGCTTGCACACGTGAAATTAAAACTTGAAACTTGTGTATACAATGCTCATCGTCATCTGCCACATAGATGAGAGGGAATAACAGATATAATATGTAATAACAACAATATGTTTATTTATTGTGGCTTAGAAATTAATTAACGAACAAACTAACAAAATGATGTTGTGTGTGTGTGTGTGTTACCCAGGAGGGAGCAGTCACTGGATAAGAAGTACCCAGGATGCATCAAACACCACAGCTCCAGACAAGAACGCTCGTCCAACTCCATGGAGAAGCTCATCAAGAAACGCAACGTACCTCAGAAACTTCCCTCGCACAGCAAGAGGTGAGACTGAGGAGGGAGAAACCAATGAAACATTCACACTTCTCACTAATTTGTCATGATTTGTTGTTCAATCCATGTCAGTATAGTTATGATTACTAAAATACATTGTGGTAACACTAACAGGGCATAAAGTTATAATCTAGTATGACTTGTTATAGGCATGTACAAAGTCCTCACTGTTGATAGTTTCTTTGGACACAAGGGGAAATGGAACGGCTGCATCCATTTCTCTTGACTTTACATTTTAGTCATTTAGCAGATCTCTTATCCAGAGCAACTTACAGTTGGTGCATTCATCTTAAGATAGCACCTTTTTTTTCTAAGATTGTAGCATATATAGAACCTAAAAGGGTTCTTCGGATGTCCCCATAGGAGAACCATTTGAAGAATCCTTTTTGGTTCCAGGTAGAACCTTTTTGAATTCCATGTAGAACCCTTTCCATAGAGGGTTCTACATGGAACCAAAAAATAGTCCTACCTGGAACCAAAAAGGGTTCTACCTGGAACCAAAATGGGTTCTCCTATGGGGACAGCTGAAGAACTCCTTTGGAACCCTTTCTTGTAAGAGTGTAGGTGGGACAACCACATATCTTAGTCATAGTAAGTACATTTTTCTTCAATAAAATAGCTATCAGCAAAGTCAGAGCTAGTAAGGCAGACAACTTGACTGACTTTATTGAGCCATGCTCAGTGTACTCCCTGTGACTCCACTGTGTTGTTCCAGTAGACCAGACCTATTGAAGTCAGAGGTGATCCTTCCCAAGCTGGACTCCTCCATGACCCAGGTGACCATCCCCTCCTGCCCCCAGAAGGGCTCCACGTCCCCGGGGAGGTCGCGTCGGGCCAAGCCCCGCTACCGGAAGGCAGGGAAGGGCAGCAGTGGAGACCTGGCTGGGCTGAAGGCTGCGTTATCATCCACACTGGGTCTGGCTAATACTACATCTCTGACCAACACCACCTCCACACCCAGGTATTTATGTTGACATGTCTCCCTACTGGATGTGTAGTTGGATGAATTTGTTTTATATAAGAAATATATATCAATGTTTTATTCTCACTGTGTCCAGTCTGTCACTATCTCAATTAATCCTTCCTGGATTCCTAACATCCTCTGTCCTTGCCTTCTTCTCAAAACCCATGAGAGAAGAAGGTCGAAGGGGAGGGCCCGTCTACTGTACTATCTCCTCCAATACAATTGAGAAGAATGCGAGGAATCGCAAAACGACAAATTGAGATAGAGCCAGAGTGTAATTTTGCTGCAACCAAATCGCCCTTCAGAGCCCACAATAAAGTTGTATTCTCCCCCCTCAGCAGCAAGCAGCACCTGGACCCCAGCGCAGCTCTGAGAGGTCTCCAGCATGACCTGCTGCTGAAGAAGATGTCCTCGTCCAGCCCAGACCTCATCTCTACCACCATGGAGGCAGAGGACCGCCGCAGGGGACTGGAGAGACCTGGTCTGGAGAGAGGGGGCAGCCAGAGCGCCTCGGCAGGCCTGGGAGGAGGTGAATTAAAATGGATAATATTGTCCGATAGGGAAATTTGTATAAAGTGCGTTCGGAAAGTATTCAGACCCCTTGACTTTTTCCACATTTTGTTACGTTACAACCTTATTCTAAAAATGATTAAATTAATTATTTTCCTCATCAATCTACACACAATACAGGTTTTTAGAAAGTTTTGCAAATGTATTAAAAATAAAAAACAGAAATACCTTATTTACATAAGTATTCAGACCCTTTGGTTTGAGACTCGAAATTGAGCTCAGGTGCATCCCGTTTCCATTGTTCATCCTTGAGATGTTTCTACAACTTGATTGGAGTCCACCTGTGGTAAATTCAATTGATTGGACATGATTTGGAAAGGCACACACCTGTCTATTTAAGGTCCCAGAGTTGACAGTGCATGTCGGAGCAAAAACCAAGCCTTGAGGTCAAAGTAATTGTCCGTAGAGCTCCGACACAGGATTGTGTCGAGTCACAGATCTGGGGAAGTGGACCGAAACATTTCTGCAGCATTGAAGGTCCCCAAGAACACAGTGGCCTCCATCATACTTAAATGGAAGAAGTTTGGAACCACCAAGACTTTTCCTAGAGCTGGCCGCCAGGCCAAACTGAGCAATCGGGGAGAAGGGCCTTGGTCAGGGAGGTGAGCAAGAACCTGATGGTCACTCTGACAGAGCTCCAGAGATTCTCTGTGGCGATGAGAGAACCTTCCAGAAGGACAACCATCTCTGCAGCACTCCACCAATCAGGCCTTTATGGTAGAGTGGCCAGACGGAAGCCACTCCTCAGTAAAAAGTACATGACAGCCCGCTTGGAGTTTGCCAAAAGGCACCTAAAGACTCTCAGACCATGAGAAACAAGATTCTCGGGTCTGATGAAACCAAGATTGAACTCTTTGGCCTGAATGCCAAGCGTCACGTCTGGAGGAAACCTGGCACCATCCCTACGGTGAAGCATAGTGGTTGCAGCATCATACTGTGGAGACTAGTCAGGATCGAGGGACATTTCTAAAAACCTGTTTTTGCTTTGTCATGATGGGGTATTGTGTGTAGATTGACGAGGGAAAAAAAACAATTTAATCAATTTTAGAATAAGGCTGTAACGTAACAAAATGTGAAAAAAGTCAAGGGGTCTGAATACTTTCCAAATGCACTGAATACAGGGATACCTGGCATACATTTAAGGCTGGTTTCCCGTACACAGATAAAGACTACATTTTAGGATATTTCTGTGTCGGGGAAACCAGCCCATAATGTATCATATAGAGAGTCACAGGACATACAGTGAGGGAAAAAAGTATTTGATCCCCTGCTGATTTTGTACGTTTGCCCACTGACAAAGACATGATCAGTCTATAATTTTAATGGTAGGTTTATTTGAACAGTGAGAGACAGAATAACAACAAAAAAATCCTGAAAAACATGTCAAAAATGTTATAAATTGATTTGCATTTTAATGAGGGAAATAAGTATTTGACCCCTCTGCAAAACATGACTTAGTACTTGGTGGCAAAACCCTTGTTGGCAATCACAGAGGTCAGACGTTTATTGTAGTTGGCCACCAGGTTTGCACACATCTCAGGAGGGATTTTGTCCCACTCCTCTTTGCAGATCTTCTCCAAGTCATTAAGGTTTGAAGCCTGACGTTTGGCAACTCGAACCTTCAGCTCCCTCCACAGATTGTCTATGGGATTAAGGTCTGGAGTCTGGCTAGGCCACTCCAGGACCTTAATGTGCTTCTTCTTGAGCCACTTCTTTGTTTCCTTGGCCGTGTGTTTTGGGTCATTGTCATGCTGGAATACCCATCCACAACCCATTTTCAATGCCCTGGCTGAGGGAAGGAGGTTCTCACCCAAGATTTGACGGTACATGGCCCCGTCAATCGTCCCTTTGATGCGGTGAAGTTGTCCTGTCCCCTTAGCTGAAAAACACCCCCAAAGCATAATGTTTCCACCTCCATGTTTGACGGTGGGGATGGTGTTCTTGGGATCATAGGCAGCATTCCTCCTCCTCCAAACACGGCGAGTTGAGTTGATGCCAAAGAGCTTGATTTTGGTCTCATCTGACCACAACACTTTCACCCAGTTCTCCTCTGAATCATTCAGATGTTCATTGGCAAAGTTCAGACGGGCCTGTATATGTGCTTTCTTGAGCAGGGGGACCTTGCGGGCGCTGCAGGATTTCAGTCCTTCACGGCGTAGTGTGTTACCAATAGTTTTCTTGGTGACTATGGTCCCAGCTGCCTTGAGATCATTGACAAGATCCTCCCGTGTAGTTCTGGGCTGATTCCTCACCGTTCTCATGATCATTGCAACACCACGAGGTGAGATCTTGCATGGAGCCCCAGGCCGAGGGAGATTGACAGTTATTTTGTGTTTCTTCCATTTGCGAATAATCGCACCAACTGTTGTCACCTTCTCACCAAGCTGCTTGGCGATGGTCTTGTAGCCAAGTCCAGCCTTGTGTAGGTCTACAATCTTGTCCCTGACATCCTTGGAGAGCTCTTTGGTCTTGGCCATGGTGTAGAGTTTGGAATCTGATTGATTGCTTCTGTGGACAGGTGTCTTTTATACAGGTAACAAACTGAGATTAGGAGCACTCCCTTTAAGAGTGTGCTCCTAATCTCACCTCGTTACCTGTATAAAAGACACCTGGCAGCCAGAAATCTTTCTGATTGAGAGGGGGTCAAATACTTATTTCCCTCATTAAAATGCAAATCAATTTATAACATTTTTGACATGCGTTTTTCTGGATTTTTTTGTTGTTATTCTGTCTCTCACTGTTCAAATAAACCTACCATTAAAATTATAGACTGATCATTTCTTTGTCAGTGGGCAAATTTACTAAATCAGCAGGGGATCAAATACTTTTTTCCCTCACTGTACATCACAAGACATGATGAGTCAAACATACATAAATAAATGTAGTGCAAATAAATATTGTGCATATAACTACAGTGCAAATAAATATAGTGCAAATAAATATAGTGTAAATAAATATAGTGTCAATAAATATAGTGCATATTAATATAGTGTAAATAAATATAGTGTCAATAAATATAGTGCATATTAATATAGTGTAAATAAATATAGTGTCAATAAATATAGTGCATATTAATATAGTGCAAATAAATATAGTGCAAATAAATATAGTGTAAATAAATATAGTGTCAATAAATATAGTGCATATTAATATAGTGTCAATAAATATAGTGCATATTAATATAGTGCAAATAAATATAGTGTAAATATAGTCAGTTATGGTTTATAGTCTTCTGTATTTAGGAAACTAGGAAACTGATGCTGGTTGGTGAATGACTTACAGGTGGAGGAGGAGGTGATGGAGGAGGAAGAGAAGGAGGAGGGACGGAGGATGGAGGGGTGGGGACAGATGACCAAACAGAGACCCCACCGCGTAGCAACACCCCCAGCGAGGACGCGGTCTCCATCCCGTTCTCCAGCAGCCCAGACTCCCCCTGTGGGAGGGGGGCAGCGGCAGGGAGGGGATCGGTGCTGGGAGGCCCAGGAAGGTTACTTCAGGACGGGGAGGACAAGGAGGAGGGCACAGGGATCATCAGGTCACCCAGGAGCCAACACCTCACACCTGCAGCACTGCTCTACCGGAAACAAGTCACACGCAAACAGGTAGTCATCAGTAGTAGGGCAAGATGGATGGCATCTGGTGGCTTTACTATACTAACTAAATTAGAGTTAGGAGATTATCCTGACCAGTTCTACTAACTAACCTGGAGTTAGGAGATTATCCTGATCAGTTCTACTAACTAACCTATAGTTAGGAGATTCTCCTGATCAGTTCTACTAACTAACTTGGAGTTAGGAGATTCTCCTGACCAGTTCTACTAACTAACCTAGAGTTAGGAGATTCTCCTGGCTAGTTCTACTAACTAACCTAGAACCAAGAGATTCTCCTGACCAGTTATACTAACTAACCTAGAGATAGGAGATTCTCCTGATCAGTTCTACTAACTAACCTGGAGTTAGGAGATTCTCCTGACCAGTTCTACTAACTAACCTGGAGTTAGGAGATTCTCCTGATCAGTTCTACTAACTAACCTGGAGTTAGGAGATTCTCCTGACCAGTTCTACTAACTAACCTAGAGATAGGAGATTCTCCTGATCAGTTCTACTAACTAACCTGGAGTTAGGAGATTCTCCTGACCAGTTCTACTAACTAACCTGGAGTTAGGAGATTCTCCTGACCAGTTCTACTAACTAACATAGAGTTAGGAGATTCTCCTGACCAGTTCTACTAACTAACCTGGAGTTAGGAGATTCTCCTGACCAGTTCTACTAACTAACATAGAGTTAGGAGATTCTCCTGACCAGTTCTACTAACTAACATAGAGTTAGGAGATTCTCCTGACCAGTTCTACTAACTAACCTGGAGTTAGGAGATTCTCCTGACCAGTTCTACTAACTAACCTAGAGTTAGGAGATTCTCCTGACCAGTTCTACTAACTAACCTAGAGTTAGGAGATTCTCCTGACCAGTTCTACTAACTAACCTGGAGTTAGGAGATTCTCCTGACCAGTTCTACTAACTAACCTAGAGTTAGGAGATTCTCCTGACCAGTTCTACTAACTAACCTAGAGTCAGGCCCAATAAATAGCCTAGAAAACTGTAGTGATTCCTCTTATCTTCCCTTTACTTCTGCAGAGACGTGGTGTGTCCTCCGAGGAGGAGGAGGGAGAGGTGGACAGTGAGGTGGAGTTACCACGGAGACGGTAGGAATATACATCTTATACATAATACAGTATATTGTCATGATTCATTATACAGTATATAGTCATGATTCATTATACAGTATATAGTCATGATTCATTATACAGTATATAGTCATGATTCATTATACAGTATATAGTCATGATTCATTATACAGTATATAGTCATGATTCATTATACAGTATATAGTCATGATTCATTATACAGTATATGGTCATGATTCATTATACAGTATATAGTCATGATTCATTATACAGTATATGGTCATGATTCATTATACAGTATATAGTCATGATTCATTATACAGTATATAGTCATGATTCATTATACAGTATATAGTCATGATTCATTATACAGTATATGGTCATGATTCATTATACAGTATATGGTCATGATTCATTATACAGTATATGGTCATGATTCATTATACAGTATATAGTCATGATTCATTATACAGTATATGGTCATGATTCATTATACAGTATATGGTCATGATTCATTATACAGTATATAGTCATGATTCATTATACAGTATATGGTCATGATTCATTATACAGTATATGGTCATGATTCATTATACAGTATATGGTCATGATTCATTATACAGTATATAGTCATGATTCATTATACAGTATATAGTCATGATTCATTATAGAGTATATAGTCATGATTCATTATACAGTATATAGTCATGATTCATTATACAGTATATAGTCATGATTCATTATACAGTATATAGTCATGATTCATTATACAGTATATAGTCATGATTCATTATACAGTATATGGTCATGATTCATTATACAGTATATAGTCATGATTCATTATACAGTATATAGTCATGATTCATTATACAGTATATAGTCATGATTCATTATACAGTATATGGTCATGATTCATTATACAGTATATGGTCATGATTCATTATACAGTATATGGTCATGATTCATTATACAGTATATAGTCATGATTCATTATACAGTATATAGTCATGATTCATTATACAGTATATAGTCATGATTGTATACTAGTACTAGTCCAGCAGAAAGAACGTCTTGGTATAATCCAAATAGAGTTTGTGTCTGTGAGAGCCCAATGATTTCATCTATGTCCTGTACCTTTTTTCTTCCCCATGCAGTCGACCGTTGAGCATCACCAAGTGCCAGTCCCTGTCCACCTTCAGCTCTGAGAACCTGTCTGCCGTGTCCGTGTCGGACGGAGAGGAGGGCAACACCAGCGACCACTCCCACAGCGGCACGCCGGATGTGGTCAGTACCAACACGGACGAGCGGCTGGACGACAAGAGCGACGACCTTCTGTCCCAGGGGTCGGAGATCCCCGCCGACCCCGCCCTCGACCCCGCCGACGGTTTATCAGAGAAGGAGGCCGCCATCCGCCAGGTCAAGACCCAGCTCAACACGGGGCAGAACTGTGAGGTAGGCAGGGCTCAGGTTACTATGACAACGATACGACTGGAACTGAAACTACGAGGTAGGGTTACTATGACAACTAGAACTATGAGGTAGGGTTACCATGGGAACTGTTATGTTTAGCCATAAGCAACAGAGAAATGAGGAGAGCAGGAATCCCATTACAATGCATTCTCTGATTGTTATAGGGCCAACATTCCTATAACAGAACATATGGTTACATTTGGATTTCGCTCTAGTGTAGGGACCTTCGTTTTCCCTGATCACTAGGGCCCAGTTTTAGGGGGACAGAATATTTACAAGCCAGGTAATACTCAGGTAGCCTGGGTCCAGTCTGTTTGTGCTATCGTTACACACCTTGCCAGTCAAACATGTTGTGCGTGACAAGGAGTGGCAATTTTTTTTAAATTTTACCTTCATTTAACTAGGCAAGTCAGTTAAGAACAAATTCTTATTTACAATGACGGCCTACACCGGCCAAACCCGGACGACGCTGGGCCAATTGTGCGCCGCCCTATGGGACTCCCAATCACGGCCGGTTGTGATACAGCCTGGAATCGAACCAGGGGGTCTGCAGTGACGTCTCAAGCACTGAGATGCAGTGCCTTAGACCGCTGCACCACTCGGGAGCCCAATGAGTGGAATGATAGCACAAGCATACTAGAATCCAGGCTAATATTAAGGTGAGATGGCTAGGAATGCCCATTACCATCCTCTAACTCTCCCTCTCTCTCTCTCTTCCTCTAACCCAGGGCCTGTATGATGACTCTGACTGTGACAGTGTAGAGCTGGACCACTCAGGCTACACAGAGCCCCAGCACCATAGGCCCCCCAGCACCAACTGGTGAGGAGACCAGCCCCACTCCCCAGCCCCACTCCCCAGCCCCATTCCCCAGCCCCATTCCCCACTCCCCAGCCCTACTTCCCAGCCCCACTCCCCAGCCCCACCCCCCAGCCCCATTCCCCAGCCCTACTTCCCAGCCCCACTCCCCAGCCCCACTCCCCAGCCCTACTCCCCCAGCCCCATTCCCCAGCCCTACTCCCCAGCCCCACTCCCCAGCCCTACTCCCCAGCCCCATTCCCCAGCCCTACTCCCCAGCCCCACTCCCCAGCCCTACTCCCCAGCCCCATTCCCCAGCCCTACTCCCCAGCCCCATTCCCCAGCCCTACTCCCCCAGCCCTACTCCCCCAGCCCTACTCCCCAGCCCCATTCCCCAGCCCTACTCCCCAGCCCCACTCCCCAGCCCCATTCCCCAGCCCTACTCCCCAGCCCCATTCCCCAGCCCCATTCCCCAGCCCTACTCCCCAGCCCTACTCCCCAACCCCACTCCCCAGCCCTCCTCCCCAGCCCCATTCCCCAGCCCTACTCCCCAGCCCCATTCCCCAGCCCTACTCCCCAGCCCCATTCCCCAGCCCTACTCCCCAGCCCCACTCCCCAGCCCCATTCCCCAGCCCTACTCCCCAGCCCTACTCCCCAGCCCTACTCCCCAACCCCATTCCCCAGCCCTACTCCCCAGCCCTACTCCCCAGCCCTACTCCCCAGCACCAGCCCTACTCCCCCAGCCCCAGCCCTACTCCCCCAGCCCCAGTCCCCCCTCCCACTCCCCCAGCCCTACTCCCCCAGCCCCAGCCCTACTCCCCAGCCCCATTCCCCAGCCCTACTCCCCCAGCCCTACTCCCCCAGCCCCAGTCCCCCCTCCCACTCCCCCAGCCCTACTCTCCCAGCCCCATTTCCCCAGCCCTATTCCCAAAGCCCCACTCCCCAGCCCTACTCGACTAGCTTAATTCCAGATCTGTTTCTGCTTCCTTGCCAACTCCTGTGGTCATTGTAACACACAAACTGATATTGGATCATGCTAACACTCCCCAAACCCAGCTTTGCAAAAACACTCCAACTCACCTCACCTACAGTGACCTCTGCACCACCAGGCTACTGATATAACGTCTACACGTTATAGTGATTCCTTCACTATCCACAACCGTTGTTTCTTACTTCCTGATTTTGTTATATTTCAACATCTATCTATGTAATGTCTCCCATTCAGATGTTACAATATTAGTGTCATTACACCTTCCAATTGTCAATGTCAACATCATCGGTGAGGCACCTAATGTTGTTTTTTGCACTTATATGTTTATTTGATTTGTAGTGATTATTTATGTCCAAAATCCTGTTTCCTCACAAGCATTATGCACTGAGTGTAATTTTATTTATTTATTGATGAGAGAAAATCAATGGCTGCATTCTTCTTTTTCAGTTGTTTACATTTTCATGTATTTATTTATTGTTTTGCATCAGGGATTTTGTTGTCCTAATTTTTTATACAATTTGTATTTTATTTATGTTAACATTAACTGTATGTAAATATCTGACCTCTTGACACACTATACAAGGAAGAAACATCATTTGTATGAGTTAAAATGTTACCACTGTATCATGTAATGGTGCTGACTGATGTTTTACACTAGAGGGCGCTATTGTATTGTACCACACAGAACAGGGGTGTATTCATAATGCCGATTCTATTGCAAAACGTTTTGTAACGAAAACAAGAGTTTCTATTGGACAGATTCAGGTAGGTTCCTCCCCGTTTCGTTCCGTTTGGCTCCTAGAGTAAACGTTAAACTGTTTCCGTTGCAGAACTGGGTTGCGTTGAGCAGGGCACAACGTTGTGGAATGCTCAGATAGAAATATGTTATGTAGAACAAACATGCCTCTGACAACAAAGGAATCATGTCAGCTCTATTTATGACATTTCTTTCTGAAACATTCAACATTTGCCTACTGAATCTGAACATAGATATTCTATTGGTCTGGTACCGGATGCTGTTCATAATGACGATGACAGGGCATTAGTAAGCATAGAAATAGAATCTAGTACTTCTATTTCTTTGGCATTAAGACACAGGCTGGAGAACAGAACAATAATAGCTAAAGAACAAGCAATATGTCCACTAACTCAGAATCATTCCCCTGGCTGCAGCATGGAGCAAAACTAACCTATAGCCCCTTTCTTTCAGGGTCTGTCATGACATGTTTTTGTAGATTAACTATTGTATTTATTTGGTATTGCAGTGTTTATACTGTATTAAAATGCAATACCACCTACTAGGATACCTTTGAGAACAAAACCTCAGGTCGAATCTCAAATGGCACCCTAATCCCTATATAGTGCACTACTTTTCCCACAGTCTGGGTCAAAAGTAGTGCACTTCTTAAGGAATAGGGTGCCATTAGGGACGAAGCCTCAGTCACGGACCATGTGCATCTAGAAGTGTACAGATAGATCACTAAAGCATGCTTGTAATATAGTATGTATGGGTTGGATTGGATTTCAGTCCAAATGCAGATGTCTATCAGAGCATGAGGCTCAGATCAAAGGGACATATCACCCATAGAAACAGAATCTATAGGGATTCTAGTTATATGACATCACCACCACTCACCAATGACCTATCTCTCTCTCTCTATGGAAACTATCCAACTCAACAGCAACAGACGAGTTTGTTCCTTACTAGTTCCCTGGCAACTAGTTAGTTCCCTGTCAACTGAGGCTGCGTCCCGATTCTCCACCCTACCCTAAACGTGCACTTGTTCATTTCCCCTTCATGGATTGAAAAGGAAAGGACTGGTGTAAGAACTACGGTGAAACCGCACCTCAACCAGTCCAATTATTATTTATTTAATCCATGGGGAGGAGTGTGCAAGTGCAAACTCAGGCAGAAGTGAACACTTGGGCAGAACTGAGGCCCATGTTTGAACAGCCGCCATTCAATCCTCTGTGGCATTGAGAGGATTCTGCTCCAACTTCACGGTCTACTCTATTGGATGACTCGGCAGGTTCCATTTGATAAGCTATAAAATGGCAGCTCCTTAATATCTTAAGGTTTTATAGTGTTTATTTTGAATGTTCAGATCTCAGAATGTATTCTGTCCCCTCAAGTCTAGCATTAACTATATAACTACTAGGTCTTATGCTTGGATGTCATCCAGACATGTGTCATCAGTCAAACAGATAAATAATTGTTTTGTTGCCAATACAGCAAAAGACCAATGCCCTCTGGTGACTGGAGAAATAGAGGGTCATTCTTGTATGTTTTTCCGAATTAGCCTGGTCCCAGATATGTTTGTTTGTATTGTCTTACTAACTCCTATGGTCATTGTCAGGTGCACAAATGTTTGGCAAGACCGCATAAACAGATCTGGGATCAGGCTTGTTTCCGTAATGCTGAATCAGAAACAGACTCATTTATAAAAAATAAAAAAAATAACAGTTTGTTTTTATATTGCATTATGTATTGTATCTGTGTACAATAAATATATTTAAGAAACAAATTAAGAAATAAAAAAAACTCACTGTTCAAAAACTGGCAATGTTGGCGTTTCAGTTTTTAATGCTGAATGATTTGTATAGGTTTTCATAAAAGCATAGCAGGTACCATTCCAAAGAACGTCAGAGTGCAGAGTAGAATAAGAGTTCATTGTGAAATGGAAATAGCCTTTATGAAGTCTATTAGTCATCCCCAAAACCCCCCACACACACACACACACCATGAAGCAACACAAAGACAGAGAATTTGTAGTTTGAGCATTTCACATCTTTATTTCTGTAGTTTATTTTAACAATGTGGTGGCACCCAGGTCTACAGTCTTTCCAAAAACGTGCACAAAAGGTTTATTTCCTGCAAATAATAAAAAATAAAATCTGACTTCAGCAAAGAGCAGGAAACTAGTGTTAACTAATTTAAATCGCCCTTTTCGTTGTCTTAGTTTCAGCTTAACGACCATCCATAATATCTTAGTTTCTCTCCGCACACTTAGACACACACGCCTGTCATTATTCAGAACTCTATCCCCTTTGGTAAATAAAAAAGAAACAATTTAAAACAAATATTCCAACTATTTTTGTGGTATTATCAGTCTTTAAAGAAAAACGAGGATTGTCCTCTACTTCCTAGCCCTCGAGCCGAACCCCAACAACCTCCCGACCCCAGCAATATAGTCGACGTCCCAAATGGCACCCTATTGCGTTTATAGTGCACTATATAGGGACTAGTGTGCAATTTGGGACACACCCTGAACATATGACACGGGGTAAAAGGAAAGGTAGAAACTTAGGAATGACACGGAAACAAAAAGTTTCAGGTGAAATGTGTTTGCACGCCGGTTTTAAAGTATTTTCCATTAATGCAATATCCACGTCTTCTAGTACTGTTAGAGATGTTTGTCATACCCAAAATACCAGCAGTGACGATAGCACAAGCTCCATATTCCCCCTTTGGTGATGAACATTAAACCAAGGTGAGTTTTTGCAGATATTCAAATGGATAAAATGACTAGGGAATGGGGGAGGGGGTTTAAATATGCAGGGAAACAGTCAATCTATTTTTATTTTCGAGATTTATTTTTCGTTTTTTTTCCCCTTTTCCTTTTTAAAGAAAACAAAAATTGAACTTTTACAGAATTAAACCTTCAGATTATTCTCCTCTAGTCGTGACAGTATAAAGAAAGACTAGGAGAGCTTTCCATCGCCAAATTTATTTATCTATGAATAAATCTTTAAAAACTTCCAACAGGGACTTAAAAACCTCATTGTTTTCTTCGTAAAAACAATGAATTCAGATCAAATTAAATAAAAAAATCTGGTGGGTGGTGATTTTTTAACAACAAAAAAAAAAAAAAAAAAAAAGGTAAAAACTAAGTTGGATAGTTGCATTGACCACTTTAAAGGAGAGCCGAGTGATGGATCGATGGGTGGTAGAAGGTAAAAAGTGGGGAGGGGGGTTAGTGCAGATCAGATCTATGTAGTCTGTTCTATCAGTTGGCCGCCAGTCCTGTCGCTTCGGATGAGAGCCTGGAGAGAGACACATTGAGAGATCGAAAGGGGGAGACAATAAGCCAAGCTGTGTGTTCCAAATCAGATCACACACACACGATAAAAACCTTTTTACAATTTAAACCTTTTACAAACCTCACCGAAGCTTCTTACGATTCACAATGCAGAAACATCTACCCAATAGAAACAAACCCCGTCTGTAGATTAACATACCAAAACAGCTGAGAGGAATGCCATTTCCTTGACATCACATCCCAAGTCCTAAACAATGTATTCAACTTCTTTCCTGTCCTCTTAATTGTTGTCACTGACTTCTGACCAGTACTAAAATGGGTCGTAAAGCAGCAGAGAGCAGCAGTTGAGCTCTGCTAAACAGACTATAGCCATAGCAGTAGAGGTCTATGGCTCGATTCAAATCGTTGTTAACTACTTTAGTTACGATGACATCACTTTCCTGAAGTTGTACAGGTCCAATGACTCATAATGAGGAGGGGGATTTAATTAGATAACATACGATACCCGAGGATAAACTATTAAACGTGATCATGGCGCCCCAGTGAGACTAGTTTAACATCAAACATTTGACACCGAACGTGTTAAAACAAGGATATCAGCATTATAATAAAACAGTTCACAACAAATGTAACCAGCTCCCACAGATAATACCCAGGTATGTCAAAGTCCACATTCAGATATTTTCCTCAAATAAATGAAATAATACAGTTTGAGATCTTAATATGATTATATTATTATGGCATGAGAGGTGTTACCTGAGCTCACAGCAAGAAGAGAAAACCAATCAAAAGCTTTTAATTAGTCAAGAAATGTGTCAGTCTGAGAACAGTGTCCATGCTGATAGAAATATCAGGGACTCAAGAGTCCTTGGGGAAGGTGACAAACCAAGCAGTGGACCCACAACACATGGACGAGACCTCATGCCATATCTGGGCATTTAGCTTTTTTTTTTTGTGTGGCTTCTTTATTTTTTTACTTTAAAAAAGTTAAGAAGCATGATGCACAGCCAGGTACAACAGCAGAGCAGGACTCAGTACAGACAATACTAAGCTTGATTACGTCCCAAATGGCACCCTATTCCGCATAGGGCCCTGGTCAAAAGTAGCACACTATATAGGGAATAGAGTGTTATTTGGGACGTACTTCATGTCTGTACTTCTACTATGGCTGTAGTGTTAGTAGGGGGAAAGCCTTCGCCTCTTAGACTTGGAGCCCAGCTCTGAGGAGAGCTTTGGCTCAGGATTGGCTGAGTGGGCGGGTTTACTGGAGGAGACAACATGGAGGGCCAGGAGGGGGAGGGGCTTAAGACTGAGCAGACTGGAGACAGTAGGGGAGCTGGGGGGGAGGGAGGAGTCAGAGGGGGAGGGAGCGCCAGGAGGAACCAACAAGGACAGAGAGATGGAGGAAGGGGGCGCCAAACAGGAGGAAGAAGAGGAGGAGGAGGAAGCAGTAGAGGAGGTAGCAGCAGGAGAGGAGGTGGTAGTAGTGAAGAGAAGAGGAGGGCAGAGGAGGCTGGTGCTGTGGGTCTGTTCAGGGTTCGAGGAGGAGGGTTTAGAGGACTCTACGCTGTAGAAACAACAGAGACAAGAAGGAAAAAGAGGGACAGTCGGGACGGTTACAGGACAGGCTGGTGGGGAGGGAGGTTACAGGACAGGCTGGTGGGGAGGGAGGGAGGGAGGTTACAGGACAGGCTGGTGGGGAGGGAGGGAGGTTACAGGACAGGCTGGTGGGGAGGGAGGTTACAGGACAGGCTGGTGGGGAGGGAGGGAGGGAGGTTACAGGACAGGCTGGTGGGGAGGGAGGGAGGGAGGTTACAGGACAGGCTGGTGGGTATGGAGGGAGGAGGTAACAGACTGACAGTCAGCGGGGAGAGGAGGGGTAACAGACAGACTGACAGTCAGGAGGGAGAGGAGGGGTAACAGACAGACTGACAGTCAGGAGGGAGAGGAGGGGTAACAGACAGACTGACAGTCAGGAGGGAGAGGAGGGGTAACAGACAGACTGACAGTCAGGAGGGAGAGGAGGGGTAACAGACTGACAGTCAGGAGGGGTAACAGACAGACTGACAGTCAGGAGGGGTAACAGACAGACTGACAGTCAGGGGGGAGAGGTAACATAGACAGACTGACAGTCAGCGGGGAGAGGTAACATAGACAGACTGACAGTCAGCGGGGAGAGGAGGGGTAACAGACAGACTGACAGTCAGGAGGGAGAGGAGGGGTAACAGACAGACTGACAGTCAGGAGGGAGAGGAGGGGTAACAGACAGACTGACAGTCAGGAGGGGTAACAGACTGACAGTCAGGAGGGGTAACAGACAGACTGACAGTCAGGAGGGAGAGGAGGGGTAACAGACAGACTGACAGTCAGGAGGGAGAGGAGGGGTAACAGACAGACTGACAGTCAGGAGGGAGAGGAGGGGTAACAGACAGACTGACAGTCAGGAGGGAGAGGAGGGGTAACAGACAGACTGACAGTCAGGAGGGAGAGGAGGGGTAACAGACAGACTGACAGTCAGGAGGGAGAGGTAACAGACAGACTGACAGTCAGGGGGGAGAGGTAACAGACAGACTGACAGTCAGGAGGGAGAGGAGGGGTAACAGACAGACTGACAGTCAGGGGGGAGAGGAGGGGTAACAGACAGACTGACAGTCAGGAGGGAGAGGAGGGGTAACAGACAGACAGACAGACAGTCAGGAGGGAGAGGAGGGGTAACAGACAGACTGACAGTCAGGAGGGAGAGGAGGGGTAACAGACAGACTGACAGTCAGGGAGGGAGAGGAGAGGTAACAGACAGACTGACAGTCAGGGGGGAGAGGAGGGGTAACAGACAGACTGACAGTCAGGAGGGAGAGGAGGGATAACAGACAGACTGACAGTCAGGGGGGAGAGGAGGGGTAACAGACAGACTGACAGTCAGGAGGGAGAGGAGGTGTAACAGACAGACTGACAGGAGGGAGGGAGAGGAGGGGTAACAGACAGACTGACAGTCAGGAGGGAGAGGAGGGGTAACAGACAGACTGACAGGAGGGAGGGAGAGGAGGGGTAACAGACAGACTGACAGTCAGGAGGGAGAGGAGGGGTAACAGACAGACTGACAGTCAGGAGGGAGAGGAGGACTAACAGACAGACTGACAGTCAGGGGGGAGAGGTAACAGACAGACTGACAGTCAGGAGGGAGAGGAGGGGTAACAGACAGACTGACAGTCAGGAGGGAGAGGTAACAGACAGACTGACAGTCAGGAGGGAGAGGAGGGGTAACAGACAGACTGACAGTCAGGAGGGAGAGGAGGGGTAACAGACAGACTGACAGTCAGGGAGAGGAGGGGTAACAGACAGACTGACAGTCAGGGGGGAGAGGAGGGGTAACAGACAAACTGACAGTCAGGAGGGAGAGGTAACAGACAGACTGACAGTCAGGAGGGAGAGGTAACAGACAGACTGACAGTCAGGAGGGAGAGGAGGGGTAACAGACAGACTGACAGTCAGGAGGAGAGGAGGGGTAACAGACAGACTGACAGTCAGGGGGGAGAGGAGGGGTAACAGACAAACTGACAGTCAGGAGGGAGAGGTAACAGACAGACTGACAGTCAGGAGGGAGAGGAGGGGTAACAGACAGACTGACAGTCAGGAGGAGAGGAGGGGTAACAGACAGACTGACAGTCAGGAGGGAGAGGTAACAGACAGACTGACAGTCAGGGGGGAGAGGTAACATAGACAGACTGACAGTCAGGAGGGAGAGGAGGGGTAACAGACAGACTGACAGTCAGGAGGGAGAGGAGGGGTAACAGACAGACTGACAGTCAGGAGGGAGAGGAGGGGTAACAGACAGACTGACAGTCAGGAGGGAGAGGAGGACTAACAGACAGACTGACAGTCAGGGGGGGAGAGGTAACAGACAGACTGACAGTCAGGAGGGAGAGGAGGGGTAACAGACAGACTGACAGTCAGGAGGGAGAGGAGGGGTAACAGACAGACTGACAGTCAGGAGGGAGAGGTAACAGACAGACTGACAGTCAGGAGGGAGAGGAGGGGTAACAGACAGACTGACAGTCAGGAGGGAGAGGAGGGGTAACAGACAGACTGACAGTCAGGGAGGGAGAGGAGGGGTAACAGACAGACTGACAGTCAGGAGGGAGAGGAGGGGTAACAGACAAACTGACAGTCAGGGGGGAGAGGTAACAGACAGACTGACAGTCAGGAGGGAGAGGTAACAGACAGACTGACAGTCAGGAGGGAGAGGAGGGGTAACAGACAGACTGACAGTCAGGGGGGAGAGGAGGGGTAACAGACAAACTGACAGTCAGGGGGGAGAGGAGGGGTAACAGACAAACTGACAGTCAGGAGGGAGAGGTAACAGACAGACTGACAGTCAGGAGGGAGAGGTAACAGACAGACTGACAGTCAGGAGGGAGAGGAGGGGTAACAGACAGACTGACAGTCAGGAGGAGAGGAGGGGTAACAGACAGACTGACAGTCAGGGGGGAGAGGAGGGGTAACAGACAAACTGACAGTCAGGAGGGAGAGGTAACAGACAGACTGACAGTCAGGAGGGAGAGGAGGGGTAACAGACAGACTGACAGTCAGGAGGAGAGGAGGGGTAACAGACAGACTGACAGTCAGGAGGGAGAGGTAACAGACAGACTGACAGTCAGGGGGGAGAGGTAACATAGACAGACTGACAGTCAGGAGGGAGAGGAGGGGTAACAGACAGACTGACAGTCAGGAGGGAGAGGAGGGGTAACAGACAGACTGACAGTCAGGGAGGGAGAGGAGGGGTAACAGACAGACTGACAGTCAGGAGGGAGAGGAGGGGTAACAGACAGACTGACAGTCAGGAGGGAGAGGAGGGGTAACAGACAGACTGACAGTCAGCGGGGAGAGGAGGGGTAACAGACAGACTGACAGTCAGCGGGGAGAGGAGGGGTAACAGACAGACTGACAGTCAGGGAGGGAGAGGAGGGGTAACAGACAGACTGACAGTCAGGGAGGGAGAGGAGGGGTAACAGACAGACTGACAGTCAGGAGGAGAGGAGGGGTAACAGACAGACTGACAGTCAGGAGGGAGAGGAGGGGTAACAGACAGACTGACAGTCAGGAGGGAGAGGAGGGGTAACAGACAAACTGACAGTCAGGGGGGAGAGGAGGGGTAACAGACAGACTGACAGTCAGGAGGGAGAGGAGGACTAACAGACAGACTGACAGTCAGGAGGGAGAGGAGGGGTAACAGACAGACTGACAGTCAGGAGGGAGAGGAGAGGTAACAGACAGACTGACAGTCAGGAGGGAGAGGAGGGGTAACAGACAAACTGACAGTCAGGGGGGAGAGGAGGGGTAACAGACAGACTGACAGTCAGGAGGGAGAGGAGGACTAACAGACAGACTGATAGTCAGGAGGGAGAGGAGGGGTATCAGACAGACTGACAGTCAGGGGGGAGAGGAGGGGTAACAGACAGACTGACAGTCATGAGGGGGTGAGGGGGTAACAGACTGACAGTCAGGAGGGGGTGAGGGGGTAACAGACAGACTGACAGTCAGGAGGGGGTGAGAGTCTGATAGACAAGGCAATAGGAGAACTAGGCATAGTAGCCACCAGTGAGTACACGGGGAGATGACATCATTAGAAGTCTGACTCATGTTTCAAGAGACAATGTGCGTGTTTGAGATAGACAATGTTGCAGCCGGACTGCGCAGAATCGCTGATCTACAAATCACCTTGAATTCCAAATACCTACTCATTATGTGATCAAGATGAGTGATTATGTGCATTGTCTTGTTTAAACTGATCCCCACAAACACACTAAACTATTCAGCAGTGAGCCAGTACAATAACAGTACATGATATAGAGGTTGGTGGAGGAGGTTAGGCAGTCAGTCGAACACAAAACACTGAACACATTGTACTGTAGGCAGATGGACTGGGAGGCGCCCAAATGTCAACGGCCCAAGTACAGTGGTGTAGGGTGGTGGGTGGATTCTCTGTTCTACAGAAAATACCAAAAGGGGCATGGTAGAATACTAGGCTACTCCAGTTCTGGGGAGCGGCAGGCTTTTGTTCCAACCCAGCTCCGTGTTAGTTAGTGTTGGGCCAGATCAAAAGCCCGCTGCACCAACCAACTGTGGTGATCCAGGACCAGACACCAAAAATCAAAGAATGTCCCAGAACCCGAAGTCCACGGGTTGGAGGATTCCAGGAACCAGGAGGGAACATGCAGGAAGGTCCTCCAATTGGGGAAACCTCCATCCTAGGAATTTTGGGAACTTTTCTGGAATTTTGCAACGCCAAGTTGATCTATCCCCCTGACTCTAGAAGGACAACAGATGGTAGTTGGTTAAAAAGCTTGTTGTAACTGTGATGTTGTGTCTGACCTGGCGTTGATGAGGTACTCTGCCAGGCTGATGGAGGCGGCGGAACCAGTGATGGTGACCTGTCTGTCCGCGGAGCCCTCCACGGGGTTGGCTATCTTTATCTGGGCACCCGACATCTGCCGGATCTCATTGATCTTAGAACCCTGGCGACCGATGATGCAGCCAATCAACTAGGGGAGAGAGAACCAGGAAGTCAATTAAGCCAACCAACTAGAGTGGATTTGATTTGATAGTGTGAACTGTCCAATCACTTGATGGAAATGGGAAGGGTCAGAGTCATCACTGTGGAAATACTTACATCATTTGGAATGGTCATCTCATGGGAGCTAGTTTGGGCAGAGGCATCCATCCCTCCTAAATCAACAACACAAAAATACAAATATGTATAAATAAACAACCAGGACCAAGAGGAACATATTCATTATATTTAAACACCATTATTGAGGTGGCATGTTCATTACAACAAAATGTTTTTGTCAAGGATTCCTTTTTTTTTATCAGTGTGACACACTAGCGATGGCCTAACAGCCAAAACATTTGTCTTTCACACCTGTTGTCTCAATGAATGAATTAAAAATTTAAAATTTTTAAAAACAGCAAATAACTGAGTGAAACCTACGACTGATCTCATTTTGGTCCACACACCAGTTCTGAGCGCAGCGGTTTCAAGAACCTTTTATATTTTCTTTAAAAAGGATTGTATGGTTAAGTCCCTAGTACCTTGGAAGCCCTGGTTGTTGGGGGCCATGGGAAAGGGACTCTGCTGCATTGCTAGCTGGTGTAGCTTGGTGAGCTGTGGAGAGATGGAGGCAGAGGAAGACTGTGAGAGCAAGAGGGGGGGGGAGAGAGAAACGGAAAAGGAAAGAGACGGTAAAAGAAGCATGGTCAGTACAGTACCGAAACCATTTCATTCACCATTCAGACACGCATAATAGCAGTTGGAGTCGTGTCCTTTAGGAACCAAATGGAAACAGGGAGGGACTAAGAAATGCTCATTTTACGATTGGTAAAACCTTTTCTGTTGCAATGCACCGGCATGCGCTAATGAACAAGACCCAGTTGTCTTGACCAGTTAGCCCGTCTTCTCCTAAAACTATTGCTCTAAAATGGACCATTGTGGTGTGGCTTGTGGAATCATTCTTCGTTTTATTCATTTATACCCCCATGGTCTTTCCACTGTAGCTCAGGAGAACTCGGACTCAGTTTGGAATGTTTGCTTGCAGTCTTCTGGCAGATGGATAGGACACTACGTATGTAGTAGGAGATCTCTCGTGGCCCCTACCAAAACCAACCAGGGCCATGGTATAATCAACACAGTATCACTGAGACAGTAATACAAGGCTTATCCTAAACTAACACCTCAATCCTAAACCCATAGTGATATGCTGAGGATGTGAGTTGTTAATGCACCAGCAACCTGTTAATTCACTAGACAACTGTTAATATACAGCAAACTGTTAATACACTTGATGGTAGGGAGGACAGGTATTGTAGAGAAGGGTTGGTAGGGAGGATAGGTATTGTAGAGAAGGGTTGGTAGGGAAGACAGGTATTGTAGGGTAGAGAAGGGTTGGTAGGGAGGACAGGTATTGTAGAGAAGGGTTGGTAGGGAGGATATGTATTGTAGGGTAGAGAAGGGTTGGTAGGGAGGACAGGTATTGTAGGGTAGAGAAGGGTTGGTAGGGAGGACAGGTATTGTAGAGAAGGGTTGGTAGTGAGGACAGGTATTGTAGGGTAGAGAAGGGTTGGTAGGGAGGATAGGTATTGTAGGGTAGAGAAGGGTTGGTAGGGAGGATAGGTATTGTAGAGAAGGGTTGGTAGGGAGGACAGGTATTGTAGAGAAGGGTTGGTAGGGAGGACAGGTATTGTAGAGAAGGGTTGGTAGGGAGGACAGGTATTGTAGAGAAGGGTTGGTAGGGAGGATAGGTATTGTAGAGAAGGGTTGGTAGGGAGGACAGGTTTGTAGGGTAGAGAAGGGTTGGTAGGGAGGACAGGTATTGTAGAGAAGGGTTGGTAGGGAGCACAGGTATTGTCGGGTAGAGAAGGGTTGGTAGGGAGGATAGGTATTGCAGAGAAGGGTTGGTAGGGAGGATATGTATTGTAGGGTAGAGAAGGGTTGGTAGGGAGGACAGGTATTGTAGGGTAGAGAAGGGTTGGTAGGGAGGACAGGTATTGTAGAGAAGGGTTGGTAGTGAGGACAGGTATTGTAGGGTAGAGAAGGGTTGGTAGGGAGGACAGGTATTGTAGAGAAGGGTTGGTAGGGAGGACAGGTATTGTAGAGAAGGGTTGGTAGTGAGGACAGGTATTGTAGGGTAGAGAAGGGTTGGTAGGGAGGACAGGTATTGTAGAGAAGGGTTGGTAGGGAGGACAGGTATTGTAGAGAAGGGTTGGTAGGGAGGACAGGTATTGTAGGGTAGAGAAGGGTTGGTAGGGAGGACAGGTATTGTAGGGTAGAGAAGGGTTGGTAGGGAGGATAGGTATTGTAGAGAAGGGTTGGTAGGGAGGATAGGTATTGTAGAGAAGGGTTGGTAGGGAGGATAGGTATTGTAGAGAAGGGTTGGTAGGGAGGACAGGTATTGTAGGGTAGAGAAGGGTTGGTAGGGAGGACAGGTATTGTAGGGTAGAGAAGGGTTGGTAGGGAGGATAGGTATTGTAGGGTGGAGAAGGGTTGGTAGGGAGGACAGGTATTGTAGGGTTGGTAGGATAGGGAGCATATTGAAGCACAGTGAGCGTAGAGAGGGCATGGTAGGTCAGAGAGGATAGGAACACCGGAAGCAGCAATGGAAAGGTGACAACAGAACATCACTTACATCTGGCTGGGGTATGGCATGTTGTCCTTGAACGGCGTATGCCTGAAACAACAACAAAGTGTTCATAGGCATCCCATCAACATCTCGACTCACAGCCACAAGAGCCGCTTGTGCTTCTACACACACAGGCCGCGTCCCAAATGGCAGCCTATTCACTTCAGTGCACTACTTGTGACCACAACCCCTGGTCTAAAGTAGTGCACTATAAAGGGAATAAGGTGCCATTTGGGAAACACTCATACTACCACGACCACCTCTGAACTCTCTTTATACAGTGGGGGAAAAAAGTATTTAGTCAGCCACCAATTGTGCAAGTTCTCCCACTTAAAAAGATGAGAGAGGCCTGTAATTTCCATCATAGGTACACGTCAACTATGACAGACAAATTGAGGAAAAAAAATCCAGAAAATCACATTGTGGGATTTTTAATGAATTTATTTGCAAATTATGGTGGAAAATAAGTATTTGGTCACCTACAAACAAGCAAGATTTCTGGCTCTCACAGACCTGTAACTTCTTCTTTAAGAGGCTCCTCTGTCCTCCACTCGTTACCTGTATTAATGGCACCTGTTTGAACTTGTTATCAGTATAAAAGACACCTGTCCACAACCTCAAACAGTCACACTCCAAACTCCACTATGGCCAAGACCAAAGAGCTGTCAAAGGACACCAGAAACAAAATTGTAGACCTGCAGCAGGCTGGGAAGACTGAATCTGCAATAGGTAAAAAGCTTGGTTTGAAGAAATCAACTGTGGGAGCAATTATTAGGAAATGGAAGACATACAAGACCACTGATAATCTCCCTCGATCTGGGGCTCCACGCAAGATCTCACCCCGTGGGGTCAAAATGATCACAAGAACGGTGAGCAAAAATCCCAGAACCACACGGGGGGACCTAGTGAATGACCTGCAGAGAGCTGGGACGAAAGTAACAAAGCCTACCATCAGTAACACACTACGCCGCCAGGGACTCAAATTCTGCAGTGCCAGACGTGTCCCCCTGCTTAAGCCAGTACATGTCCAGGCCCGTCTGAAGTTTGCTAGAGTGCATTTGGATGATCCAGAAGAGGATTGGGAGAATGTCATATGGTCAGATGAAACCAAAATATAACTTTTTGGTAAAAACTCAACTCATCGTGTTTGGAGGACAAAGAATGCTGAGTTGCATCCAAAGAACACCATACCTACTGTGAAGCATGGGGGTGGAAACATCATGCTTTGGGGCTGTTTTTCTGCAAAGGGACCAGGACGACTGATCCGTGTAAAGGAAAGGATGAATGGGGCCATGTATCGTGAGATTTTGAGTGAAAACCTCCTTCCATCAGCAAGGGCATTGAAGATGAAATGTGGCTGGGTCTTTCAGCATGACAATGATCCCAAACACACCGCCCGGGCAACGAAGGAGTGGCTTCGTAAGAAGCATTTCAAGGTCCTGGAGTGGCCTAGCCAGTCTCCAGATCTCAACCCCATAGAAAATCTTTGGAGGGAGTTGAAAGTCCGTGTTGCCCAGCGACATCCCCAAAACATCACTGCTCTAGAGGAGATCTGCATGGAGGAATGGGCCAAAATACCAGCAACAGTGTGTGAAAACTTTGTGAAGACTTACAGAAAACGTTTGACCTGTGTCATTGCCAACAAAGGGTATATAACAAAGTATTGAGAAACTTTTGTTATTGACCAAATACTTATTTTCCACCATAATTTGCAAATAAATTCATTAAAAATCCTACAATGTGATTTTCTGGAAAAAAAATTCTCAATTTGTCTGTCATAGTTGACGTGTACCTATGATGAAAATTACAGGCCTCTCTCATCTTTTTAAGTGGGAGAACTTGCACAATTGGTGGCTGACTAAATACTTTTTTTCCCCACTGTAACTACATTTGAAAGTTGTATTCTTGTACAAAGTATCCACATTATCTGGAAAGATACATTTTCAAGAGATATTAAAGCAATCGAAAACACAGAAAACAGGGTGGAGGGAGGGTGGGTGGGTGGGTGGAGGGAGGGTGGGTGGAGGGTGGGTGGAGGTCTACTCTTTAGATCCCATCAGTAACATAACAACAAAGTCTGGGGAAAATGATTAAACTTGGTGGGGAAAAGGCATAAAATCAATAAGACAATTTTGTTGAACTTGTAATTTCCCAGTAAAAATATAAAAAGGACAGATGATAGATCAACTACACGTCATTTTATTCTCCCAGCAACCCCCCAATCGCCTTTCAAGCCCCGGTAGGTTGATCAAATGATCTCCTGAATAAAAATTTTTTGCAAACATACCTGTCCTCCTGCGAAGATGACAGGGGATCCTGAAGGTTTGGGTCGGTATGGGATGGTGACCCCCTTAGGGGGAGACTGTAGGACACACAAGAGGGGAGGAGAGAAGGAGAATGGGTTTAATTCAACAAACCCTTTTGTAGAATTGAACAAGAGATACTATTACCAAAGAGAATGCAAGGGTCATTTCTCAATTAAGAAAATGTATATTTATGATGAATTAAATAGATGAATGATCTGAGGATAGTACTTACACTTACCTCGAGCATAACCACGCAGATCTGCTTGACACACTCGATAATGGACTGGGGGGTCCCTGCGATGGTGATGGCCCGTTCTGTTGAGTTAGGAAGCATGTCTCCTGCCACCTGAACCTGAGCGCCTGTCGACTGGAGAGGACAGAGAGAGAGAGACAGATGCAGGTTGACTGGTCGACTTCAGTTGCTACAATGTGCAAATAGCCTTGTAAGTTCAACAAAATTGTCTTATTGATTTTTTTGCCTTTTCACCACCAAGTTTTTAAAATCCTTTTCCCCCAGACTTTGTTGTTATGTTACTGATCGCTTCTAAAGAGTAGACCTCCACCCACCCACCCCTCCACCCACCGGTGTTACTGTTACTGGGAGAATGAATCGAATCCCTAAATACCAAAGCCTCTGCCAGGCAGTGTATGGTTCTCATAACAATAAAAACATTTAGCTATTATATCTGTTTTCGATTGCTTTAATATATCTTTAAAAATGTATTATACAAATACATTTTATGTATGGTGTTGATAATTTCATTACAATGTACTATGATTTTTTTTAAATTGAGATGTCTGAGATTCTATATTGATTGAGTTTCAAGTGACGATCAGGGGGTCATTAGTTGGATTCCATTCTACATAATCATTCATGGTCTTCCACCAACCTCTCTGATTTCTTTGATCTTACAGCCTCCCTTGCCGATCAGGGAACCACACTGGCTGGCTGGCACCACGATGCGTAGGGTGACCGGGGGCTTGCTGGTGGCCGTGCTGTTCGTCATGGAGCTGCTGATATCCTGGGAGACACAAGGGGAGATTCATAAAGTTATTACTTACTCTCCAGCTCCACTTTTAAACCACAATAGTAGATGGATGTGTAGGTGTTCAGTCACTCTGAGGACAACTAAAACTTGAAAGAAAAAAAAAACGGAGGTATTGTTAAATAAATAAAAAATTCAATTTTTTCTTTAAGAGCAGCTGAACACGTCTCCAGTCTGTTCATCTATCCTGCGCCTTGGCTGGACTGAGATGTAGCAACATCATATTTCATACAGATGCCATAATGACAAAATGAACAATCTGTCCAATCCAGGACAGTGTTACCACAAGTTACCTCTTCCAGCTTTTCGATGATCATGGAGAATGCTTTGAAGATGGCGGTGGTGGGGCCTGCCAGAGTGATGATCCTCTCAGGACAGTTCCCCTCTGAGATGTTGATGCGAGCCCCGCTCTGGACACCACAGGGGAGGAGACGGGAAATTAGGCGATCAGGAAAAATTTACTTTCCAGCGGCAGCAACTGCACAAACAAAAATGTGTGTGTGTGTGTGTGCTTCTCACCTCTTCTCTCATCTTCTTCACAGATTCACCTTTCTTGCCAATGATGCTTCCAACTTCCTAAAAGAGAAACACAGATGAATGAATAATCATTCCAACCGATAATGTGAAAAAGGCATGTGGACCATTAATAGAGGTGGTTTGGTGAACCATGCTTAATGAGTAACCTGGTCTGAGACCTGAAGACTTGTGCTTGCTCCCCGAGCTAATGTCTAAGAGGCTTTAGCTCAGCGGGCCAAAACATTTTTGTTGCACCCTACTGTCACCTGCTGTGGGAGGTCACACACACATTGCCGTGCATCAGCAATCTAATGGTCATGGTGACATTGCCTAGCCTTTAGCTCAGCGGGCTAACACTCAGTCGCGCCTTCTGTGGGAGGTCACTCACCTTGCCGTGCATCAGCAATCTAATGGTGAGGGTGACATTGAGTCCTCCTTCAATCACACCGGAGTCCATAACTAGCACTGGATGGGAGTAGCTGCTGCTGAGGGGTCAAAACTGGGGTCTTTGGTCACAAAGGTGGGATCTGGAGGTCAGACGAGAACAGTAAGACATTTTAGAATAGTGCAAAGGAAGAAGAGTTAAGAGAGTATAGGGCAGGAGAACAATCGAGTACATCGCTGGGTTTTGGTTTTTACCCATCAGCCTATGACTTGGCACGCTAACACCAATTAGCAAGCGAGCTATTGATCTCAAGAAACTTGATAGCATATTACTGTTTACACCGGGGTTTGTTAAACTATGGGTCGGAACACCAAGTGGGCCCTGGGCATGTAAGAGGTGGGTCACGAGTTATGAGAATACATCTATAAAATCACACAGAATTTCTTTTTAAATTGGGTCATGGGAGGAGGTTACATTTTTTCAATTGGGTCTGGAAACTGAAACAATAGAAGAACCCATGGTTTACAAGTAAGCTGCTGAAACCATCCACATAATGTCAGGTTTCTTTCAGCGGTAGCTACTTTTAGTTCAATGGAGGAGATTTATGTGGACACTTATACAAGCATAACACCTGATCTAAACTGATTTGCCATTATTATAAGAGGGAAACGAATACATTTGCAAAACAAGAACGTAGCTAAGTATCTCAACTCCACCGTAGCATCGTGTGGAGTTGAGATATGATTGGCTAACAAGAATGGGGCCTTCTAGTGTGAGGTTGTTGCATGCATGATTATAATTAGTACTGTATCATGATTCATGCAAAGTAACCTGCCTTTAGACTAAAAGTAACAATCTAACTTCGTTGGAGTGGTCATCATAGCAATGATTCATGTTCACGTGCATCTTGAAGCTTGCTAGTAACTTAGCACACTTAGCTGGCTACCTACACAGAGATACATTTCGCTAGCTAGCATGTTAGGCTAACTAACGAGCTAGTTAAATGGTCCCAAGAGTGAATCCCGAGCGAAACAAACTTGCTATTCAAGTTCGTGAATGAATGGACAATGTAAATGTGTCCGATTACTTGGCTGCAATGAATTCAACTTCACTCATAACTAGCTGCATGCCGTTGAGCCAGTAACCGGCCGGCGCCCTCCAGTCTAGCATTTAGCTAGCTAGCTATCTTTATGACCTAGCGTAGCATACTAACTGGGTGGCTAGCATCCGTATGGGGAGCATGTGGAGCTTTATCGTATGAATGACTGTCCATTTGTCATTCACGCTAGCAATTTTTCAAGAATATACATCGGTTTCATATCGGCTACAAAACACCCGAACACTGATCATTTACAAATCGACACGCTTAAATAGCAGCCAATTGACTGATAAATAAGATCGTGCTGGCTTTATTATGAGCTGCGTGCATAGTAGTGCGGCCTGGCAAATTCACGTGAAGCCTGACTGTGTGTGCTGCTAGCTAGCAAGATGCGGTGTGCGTTTCTTTTACATTTTATTGCACACAAATATATATAGATTAAATATTCTTACCTGATCCGTGTTTTGAGATGTGTTGTCGGGGGGAGGGTGGGGTAGAAGGGGAGAGGTTCGGGAGGGTAGAAACCCGGGGGAGAGTTTTAAAAGGATTCGGGGAAGAGTGATAGCGTGAGATCAGGCGCTCCACTGCTTTACACAAAGACAACAGAACTAGACCCTCTGAACTTCCCCCTTTCACCGAACCCTCCCACAGCGGGGCAAACCCGCCTATCTGGCTACAATCAAACAAACTGCGCACAAAGTTACAGTAGGCGATAGTAAATGTGATGTTACAAAGCTCTGCATGTTGCAATTAGCTGTTACAATGTAACAAACTACTCGAGAATTTACATTGGAATTGTTACAGTATCACATCAAGGTAAAAAAATATGTTCACGTGAATACAAATGTAGCCAATATTTTTCTCTGTCAGAGCTGAAATATAAAGTCAAACCCGATAAATATTGTGTTGATGTAAATACAGTACTACACATTTCAATGATTCCAGTATTAAAATCAATATTTATTTTGATTTTTTACTGGGGAAATTCCACACATCTCACTTGCTCAGCTATATCCTATATATTATTTATATTTGGAAATATATCAACCATTTGAAATATAATTTCTCATCAGTGTAAAGGTACAATATTATACATGATAGTGCATAGTCATGAGGATATGCATACATTCATTGGCCTCTATCCCTAAATGTTAAGACTATGAAGTCATAATTGTGTTAATTATACATACTTTTGTTACAGTGTTATACAAATTCATATTCAAAATGTTTTTTTTTTTTTTCTTCCATTCTTAATAATAGTCCCCCATCCCAACCACAACACATTCCTTAACCTCATTGCAACTTTAAATGGAAAATGTCCTCTTCTTCTATTTTAATTCCAGATGTCTTTCTGACACTGTGTTGGATGTTGTTGGTGACATCACTGGGTGACATTTACTCCTCATCGCTGCTGCTGCTGCTACTACTGCTTGAAGAGTGCTGGGGAGGAAAAAAACATTTTAACATTGACATTTTGGTTATTTAGCAGACTCTCTTATCCAGAGTGACTTACAGTCAGTGCATTCAACTAGGTAAGACAACCACATATCACAGTTGCAAGTTTCTCAATAAAGAAGCTGTCGGTGAAATCCGTGCT
The DNA here is from genome assembly GCF_964263955.1 of Coregonus lavaretus. Classification (NCBI taxonomy): domain Eukaryota; kingdom Metazoa; phylum Chordata; class Actinopteri; order Salmoniformes; family Salmonidae; genus Coregonus; species Coregonus lavaretus. Next base: position 98,945 of record NW_028160043.1, read on the forward strand.
AGTAAGAGCTAGTACATAAGTCGTTATCTCAACGACTTAGTAAAGAAAGGCAGCACCACTCACACAACAAAACAAGAAGAAAATAGGTTGACAGATAACCTCGGAAACCCAGAAATAAAATATTGCATCAGATGCTCAATTAAGTTCTGGGGGGTAGATGTGTTTGAAAAGATACTAGCAGAAGCAGGGCGAGAGCTCTACCCCTCTCTCTCTTTGCAAGTTACGGGCAAGCCTATGGGCCAAATGTCCCTTCCCCATCGTGATTTCTCCAAATGATCAGAGACTAAAAATCAACTGGGAACAAAGCAACTGGGAACTGGGAAATCTCAGACTTCCGAGCAATCAAGACAATTTGGACCTCGGGGGGAAAAAATTAGCTCAGACTGGGAAAAATAATGTTAAACGGTCATCCAACCAGGAAACTCTGGCATCTTTCTAGCGCTCTAACTTTTCGACCTGAAGATCACTAACTTTTCGACCTGAAGATCACTAACTTTTCGACCTGAAGATCACTAACTTTTCGACCTGAAGATCACTAACTTTTCGACCTGAAGATCACCCAGCCCATCTGTTGACAGATGCTACAATACCAGTTATGTTACGTGCGTCAGTCTGCAAGAGATTAGTTGTCAGATGAGAAAAGGACTAAATGCTAACAGCAAACAACAAACACAAACAGAGCCTGATTCACACAAAGACAGCATCTCACTCTCACACAACAAAATAAAAATAAAAAATAGTTTGGCAGCAGGATGAGAAACACAGAAATAAACCAAAAACAAAGAGTTGGGTACACACACATTATTAGTTCTCAGGGCAAGAACCTCGATTTCCAGTCTTCCTAGTCGTGTGATGAACAAAACATGTGAGTATGTTAACGCGAGGCAAACAGGACAGTAAAATACCTCAGAGGGGACCAGACTCTACTCAGAGTACACACAGTAGCTGGATCCCAAATCAATTAAATTTATTTATAAAGCCCTTTTTTACATCAGCAGATGTCACAAAGTGCTATACAGAAACCCAGCCTAAAACCCCCAAACAGCAAGCAATGCAGATGTAGAAGCACAGTGACACACACAAATGGCACCCTATTCCCTAATGCACTCCTTTTGACCATAGCCCTTAGGGCACTATAGGGAATTTGGTGCTATTTGGGACACACAGAGTGAGTCATGGAACCATCAGTGGGAGGAACCGTCACCTGTCAACCGCACTCAAAATCCACAGACCCTCCCTGTTATTGACTGACACACAAACAAACACACTAAACACACACAAACAGAGACACCCACCTTCCTGTGGCCTCCATGATGCTTCAGGTGTTTATCGGCTTTGTGGGCCTTCTTCGCCTTCTTCGCCTTCTTCATCATCTTCTTTTGCGCCTTGTGTCCACCGACCCCCATCCCGACTCCCGCCACACCCCCAGCCATGCCTGGATGCATGCCCCCGGGGTAAACTCCACCTGGGTGGACCCCACCAGGGTAGGGGCCTGGGTGGACTCCTGGGTAACCAGGTACACCTGGTCCAGCTGGATAAGGGTGTTGTCCTCCTGGGTGTTGTCCATAGGGCATGGATCCCGGAGGCATGGCTGGATTCATACCAGGAGCCATACCAGGAGCCATACCGGATCCCGGAGGCATGGCTGGATTCATACAAGGAGCCATACCAGGAGCCATACCGGGGGGATAGGCAGGGTTTGTGCCAGGCGCGTACATGGGGTTCTGGCCTTGGGGGTGTGCTGGGTTTGGACCAGCAGGGAATGCGGGGTTGTAGGCAGGGGGGAAGGCCGGGTTCTGTCCAGGGGGACCTGAACAGGATTTCACAAACATTGTAATATATCTGACTGATATAACTTTGGCGATAACATGAACATAGCTATGGCATAATACAGTATTAGTACAGTCTACTTACCTTGGCTAGGCCACATCTTATGTCCTGAATATGAGTATGAAAAAGTGGTGATCTCAGATGATCTCCTGGAAGAAACAAAAGCAAAGTACTTTAAACAAAAACGAAAAGAAGACAAGTACAATGATATGTAACTTATTCATAGTCCAGTTATTATCTAGCCTATTCTATTGACAGCAACATCGAGTGGATGTATCACCACCACCTTCCCACGATACACATAACATGACCAGGTTAGTCCACTATAGGGCTTGGTCAATTATAACAAAATATCGGCAATAACTATACAATAATATGATTCTATAAGAAATACTGTCGATTAGCCTATGTAGATAACACATGTAATGCTTATCAACGATCTACAGTTTGACTTTCATACCTGCGGTAGCTTCTTGATGTCGATCTTAGAAAGTTTCTCACGAATTCGTTGCAGTTTCTCTTCCGGATAGGCGTGGGACTAGTAGGGAAATACAATCCTCAGAATTGGTCAGCAAGCCCCGCCCGTCTATAAAATGATGGGTGTGTTCTCTCACTAGCATTATCTTATATTATTTATTGCGCTGATGCGATTGTATTGTTGGTAATGGAAAGATAAACAAACCTAGGAAAAGATGCATCATCATTCAACTCAACAATACTGCATTTTAGGCTATTGCGCAATTGGACGATACAGTCAAGAAAGTGGATTTCAATAGGGGTACTTTAGGTGCGCAGTGTGCGTACACAACTCTATGGGTAGGCCTATTGGACATAATGCGTAAAAGTGTTGTAAAATATGCGCTTATCACCAGACAAGCCCATAACAAGAATGATAATGAACATACGTGCTACAGTAATATGCGAGAATGTTTTTTTTTTTTTTTTAAACGAGACATAGACAAAGATTCAGATTCTGCGGTCTTGGAGAAATGTAGATGACGCCCTAGCACCAAATCGAATTGGGTTCCTCAATGTCTAGGCTATTGCAGTGATTTGGTCCCTTTATTGTAGATGTTTTTAAGCCTCCCACCTCACCGAGGTAAAATTAGTTTTATATTGGATACTCGGTTTTCTCTTGTCAATAGCTATTCAACCAATCATGACTATGATACGATATATTCTGAATCAGGGGTGGATGGAGAAAAATCCACCGTTTTTTTATATATATATTTTTTATAATAAGATTTCAGATTTCAATCTTCAATAGCTACTAGACAAAGCGTGCCATAACTATGAAGATGATACACTACATGGCCAAACGCATGTGGACAACCCTTCAAATTAGTGGATTCGGCTATTTCAGCCACACCCATTGCTGACAGGTGTATAAAATCGGGCAGACATGCAATCTCCATACACAAACATTGGAAGTAGAATGGCCCGTACTGAAGAGCTCAGTGACTTTCAACGTGACACCGTCATAGGATGGCAGATTTCCAACAAGTCAGTTTGTCAAATTTCTGCCCTGCTAGAGCTGCCCCGGTCAACTGTAAGTGCTGTTATTGTGAAGTGGAAACACCTAGGAGCAACAACGACTCAGCCGCGAAGTGGTAGGCCACACAAGCTCACAGAACGAGACCGCCGAGTGCTGAAGTGCATAGCGTGTAAAAATCGTCTGTCCTCGGTTGCAACACTCACTACCGAGTTCCAAACTACCTTTGGAAGCAACGTCAGCACAATAACTGCTAGTTGGGAGCTTTATGAAATGGGTTTCCATGGCCGAGCAGCCGCACACAAACCTAAGATCCCCATGCGCAATGCCAAACGTCGGCTGGAGTGATGTAAAGCTCGCTGCCATTGGACTCTGGAGCAGTGGAAACTCATTCTCTGGAGTGATGAATCACGCTTCACCATCTGGCAGTCCGACGGACAAATCTGGGTTTGACGGATGCCAGGAGAACGCTACCTGCCCAAATCCATAGTGCCAACTGTAAAGTTTGGTGGAGGAGGAATAATGGCCTGGAGCTGTTTTTCATGGTTCAGGCTTCTTAGTTCCAGTGAAGGGAAATCTTAACGCTACAGCATACAATGACATTCTAGACGATTCTGTGCTTCCAACTTTGTGGCAACAGTTTGGGGAAGGCCTTTTTCTGTTTCAGCATGACAATGCCCCCATGCACAAATCGAGGTCCATAAAGAAATGTTTTTTTGAGATCGGTGTGGAAGAACTTGACTTGCCTGCACATAGCCCTGACCTCAACCCCATCGAACACCTTTGGGATGAATTGGAACGCCAACTGCGAGCCAGGCCTAATCACCCAACATCAGTGCCCGACCTCACTAATGCTCTTGTGGCTGAATGGAAGCAAATCCCAGCAGCAATGTTCCAACATCTAGTGGAAAGCCTTCACAGAAGAGTGGAGGCTTTTATAGCAGCAAAGGTGGGACACACTCCATATTAATGCCCATGATTTTGAAATGAGATGTTCGACATACAGGTGTCCACATACTTTTGGCCATGTACATTCCAAATCAGTGGAGGATGGACAAACATTATTATTTATTTTTTTTGCTTTCAATCTTCAATAGCTATTGAACGAAGCATGCCATGACTATGAAAATGCTATATTCTGAATCGGGGGAGGATGGAAGAAAATCCTCAGGTTATTTTGCTGTTGAAATTATGATTAGATAATCTTTTAAGCCTGCATTTTTGTCCATCCTCTCCCGATTCAGAATATATCATTTTCATAGTCATGGCATGCTTGGTTCAATAGCTATTGATGAAAGAATACCGTATGTCCACCGAATATCCAAAATAAAACACTTTTTACCTGGGTTCTCAACCATGCTTCAAAACTATTACTGCTGCAGCTCACTCTTTTGATCCTCTAAAATGGACATTATAAATCATTACACCACCCAAAAACAACAGACACAGGCTATTAGACCTACATCATAGACTGAGCTATAATCACAACCGTTCCCATACTCTAATGAGCCTAATATTAGAAGTGGTGTGGCAGGTATCCTAGCGGTTAATAACATTGGACCAGCAACCGAAAGGTTGCTGCTTCGAATCCCTGAGCCGACTAGGTGAAAAATCTGTGACAATTACATTTACATTTTAGTCATTTAGCAGACGCTCTTATCCAGAGCGACTTACAGTTAGTGAGTGCATACATTATTTTTATTTTTCATACCCCCCCGTGGGAATCGAACCCACAACCCTGGCGTTGCAAACGCCATGCTCTACCAACTGAGCTACATTCCTATTACTGGATGTTCATGTGGGAAGACTGTGATGGAAGTTTTCAAAATATTCAATGTCAATGTCAAGTAAGGCACAGTGGTTGAGATCACACTGCCCTCACCCACCTAGAAAAGAAGAATACCTATGTGAGAATGGTGTTCATTGACTACAGCTCAGCGTTCAACACCATAGTCCCCTGGTACTGAACGTCAACACGGGGGCCCCACAGGGGTGTGTGCTTAGTCTGTCCCTGTACATAGCTACTGACCCTGGAACTGTCCCTGTATATAGCTACTGACCCTGGAACTGTCCCTGTATATAGCTACTGACCCTGGAACTGTCCCTGTATATAGCTACTGACCCTGGAACTGTCCCTGTATATAGCTACTGACCCTGGAACTGTCCCTGTATATAGCTACTGACCCTGGAACTGTCCCTGTATATAGCTACTGACCCTGGAACTGTCCCTGTATATAGCTACTGACCCTGGAACTGTCCCTGTATATAGCTACTGACCCTGGAACTGACCCTGTATATAGCTACTGACCCTGGAACTGTCCCTGTATATAGCTACTGACCCTGGAACTGTCCCTGTGTATAGCTACTGACCCTGGAACTGACCCTGTGTATAGCTACTGACCCTGGAACTGAGCCTGTATATTTCTGACTTACTTTCTCGTGTTCTTCTTATTTCTATTTCTTGTGTGTTTTTGTTCTACTTTACATTATTTTATAGTACGATATATTGATATTCATTACTGCATTGTTGGGATAAGAGCTAGCAAGAAAGGCCTTTCACTGTACTGCGTGACAACAAACCTTGAAACTTCAACAGGTTGAGTTTCTCCAGTATCTGACTCAGTAGTTAAGCTAGGTATCAGTTCTATGGTATTCCTATCAGTACCTTTCAAATGCATCCTTCCAACCTACCTTCTGTGAGATAACCACTGATCTGTAAGTGGGAGGATAGGGTAAAACGATATCCACTCGAGTGCTTTCACCATCATACCATGTCAGATCAGTGATTTCCTCAAGGACGGAAGACTGGATAAAAAATATTTTAACGGTCACGTCTCCTCCTGTTGCTCCCTCCGGCACTCTGATTCGCCGGTCTACTGAGCCACCGGTCTGAGTGCACCACCTCGGCACCACCTGCGTCTGCGAATTCCACCAACAGGCCATCTCCTTCCTGGGATACCGGATCAGTCCTCAGGGGGCGTTCATGGAAGGAGTGAAGACGGACGCCGTCAGGTCATGGCCAGTCCCCACCACCATCAAGGGCCTACAGAGCTTCCTGGGCTTCGCCAATTTCTACCGTCGTTTCATCAGGTCCTTCAGCTCCATAGCCGCCTGCTCACCTCTCTCCTTAAGGGTGGGCCTCAGAAGCTGGCCTGGAACCCTGAGGCTGACGCTGCCTTCAAGAGACTGAAGGAGAGGTTCACCACAGCGCCCATTCCTAAAACACCCAGATCCATCTCGTCCTTTCATCCTGGAGGTGGACGCATCGGAGGAGGGCGTGTGTGCGGTCCTCTCCCAGCGGCACGGTAAGCCAGAGAAAATGTATCCCTGTGCCTTTTTCTCAATCTCCCGCAGAGAGGAACTATGGAGTTGGAGACAGGGAGCTGTTGGCGGTGGTCCTCGCCCTGGAGGAATGGAGATACTGGCTGGAGGGCGCGGTCCATCCATTCCAGATTCTTACTGACCACCGGAATTTGGAGCACATACGGGCAGCGAAACGGATGAACTCTCATCAAGCCAGGTGGGCCTAATTTCTCACTCGCTTTCAATTCATTCTGTCCTACCGCCTAGGATCCCAGAATGTGAAAGCCGACGCACTCTCCAGGATGCACCAAACCGGCGAAAGGAAGGATCTGGGGGGTCCTATCCTGCCCTCGTCTCTCATCGTTGCACCTGTCGTTTGGGATGTGGACGAAGACATCCGCCTGGCAGCTCAGGAGGACCCAGCACCTGCCAACGTCCTTCCGGGGCGAGTGTATGTACCCAGCAGTGTCCGTGACCGCCTGCTGATCTGGGCTCACACCACCCTTACGGCAGGGCACTCTGGTATTACGCGCACCCTGCATTCTCTAGCCCCAAAATACTGGTGGTCCACCTTGGCTTCTAATGTCTCCCGCTATGTCAACTCTTGTTCCGTATGTGCCCAAACGAAGACACCTCGGAATGCCCGGCAGGCAAACTAGTTCCTCTCCCAGTGCCTCAGCGACCTTGGTCACACCTGTCCATAGACTTTGTCACCGACCTTCTCCGTTCTGACGACTTCACCACAGGTGGTCGTAAATCGCTTCTCCAAATCATGTCGTTTTTTGCCACTAACTGGTCTTCCTTCTGCTCTCCAGGTCGCTGAGGTCCTGTTCCAACAGGTCTTCCGGCATTATGGACTTCCGGAGGACATCGTCTCGGACCGTGGCCCCAAATTCACCTCCCGAGTGTGGAAGGCTTTCCTGGAGAAGATCGGGGCCACGGCCAGCCTCACTTCCGGGTATAGGCCTCAGTCAAATGGGCAGGTGGAGTGCATGATCCAGGAGCTGGGGAGGTTTCTTCGTTGCCACTGTCAGGACCAGCAGGGTGAGTGGGCGAGTTTCTTCCCTGGGCAGAATATGCCCAGAACTCCCTCGTTCACTTCTCCATGGGGCTCACTCCCTTCCAGTGCGTCCTGGGGTACCAGCCGGCCCTGGCCCCTTGGACACCCAGCCAGACCGATGCGCCCGCTGTCGACGAGTGGTTACACGGGGCCGGACAGGTCTGGGATGCCGCCCATGTCCATCTCCAGAGGGCCATTCGTCGGCAGAAGGACCAAGCCGACCGCCACCGCAGTGAGGCCCCTGTATTCCAGCCTGATTATGTTGTGGAAAATAACCACTATACTTTATTACAAATAAGGTCTTACAGAGTTTTTGTTGCATCAAGAAATTACTTTATTAAAGTTTTCAACAAAGCCGATACCAGTCTGCAGAGTGGCACCCCGTTCTTCCTCCCTCACGTCACATTATATACCATCATCCCCAACTCTTCTAGCTCTAAATCCCTCCCTCTTCAGTTTCCCGCTCTTTATCACTCCACACCCACTTCCTTTGTCCCCGAGGACGGCTGAACTATTACTCCAACCAATCACTCGCTCCCCTGTCTTGCACACACACTCATGTTTAGTTTAAACATGACAAGGCCCTAAATTATTGAATCATACACAAACCTCACCCCCTCATGCTGTAATCAATCAAGAAGATACCAAGGAGACAAAGGTCTAGCCCAAACTCTATTCAACCCTGGTGCCGCTCCCTTCACTGTGTTTGAAGAGAGAGACAAAAGACCACAAGCTAGTTTCAGTGTCTCATCAGATAAGACAGCCATGGATTTAAGTAAGAGCAAGCAATCTGACCCTAGGGCAGGTTCCCTCTCTACTCACCCACACAGTGAAATTAAATGACCCAATACAATTCCTGGCCCAGTAACAAAGAATTCTAACTTTATGCTCTTGATTAACCCAGTTCTACCTCATAGTCCATTAAACTCTACAGTTCATTAATAATAATTCACCACAGTGATCGTGTCTGGCTGTCCACAAAACACCTCCCTCTCCGCCTACCCTGCAAGAAACTGAGCCCCCGGTTTGTGAGGCCGTTTAAGGTCCTCCGGCGGTTAAATTAGGTATCATACCGGCTGCTCCTTCCCCCTCACTACCGTGTCTCACCCACTTTTCATGTGTCTCTCCTCAGGCCGGTGGTTCCTGGTCCTCTGGCGGATGCCGTCCCCCGGGGTACGCCCCCTCCGCCCCTGGACATTGACAGGAGTCCGGCGTATGCGGTTAGGGACCTGCTGGACTCCAAGTTCCGTGGGGGCATGGCTCCATTACCTGGTGGACTGGGAGGGGTATGGACCTGAGGAGAGGAGCTGGGTTCCAGCTGGGGACGTTCTGGACCCAAACCTAATTCGGGACTTCCACCGTCGCCGCCCTGACCGGCCCGCTCCTCATCCTCGGGGTCGTCCTCCTGGCCGGCGACGTCCTGCGGCCAGAGCCGCGCGTCCGGGGGGGGAAGTACTGTCACGACTCCTCCTGTTGCTCCCCTCCGGCGCTCTGATTCGCCTGTCTAGTGAGCCACCGGTCTGAGCGCACCACCTCGGCAACACCGGAATGGAAACCCAACGCACCCTAATCACCTCCAGCGCACCTGCACCTCATCATCTCATCACCACCCCTATTTAGCCCTGGACTGTTCTGGATGATGTTGTGTGTGATTGTTTAGCGTCGTGTCGTTTACTCGCTCTTTGTTATTCTCGTTCTCATTCTTTAGTAAACCTTGACCTTGTTCATTCCTGCGTCTGCGTCCTGCCTCTTCATATATCAGCACTCGTCACATTAAAGGTATTCAAACAGGACCATAGACTTAGTTTAAGGCTATTACAGGAGTGAGCTCATACCCAGAGATAGAAACATGGTCTGGAGTTCCTTCAAACCTGGTATGTATTCAGGAATGGGCAAAAATTACAAAATACAATTACAAAATACCATAAAGATCAATGTATCAAAATACTTTGAAATGTATTTAATTAAAATACATGTATTTTAAAATACAGAAATACATTTGGAAGTAGCTGGCCGAACAACTTTTTACATACACATTTATAGTTAATTTAACAGATGCTGTTATCACACCATAGTGCCATCAGACTTCTGATACCAATGCAGGGTGAAAGGGGGTCACAAAATGGTGAACCACTATAATAACAAAATGGTATAGAAAATTATATTGTATTTTGAAAATACAAATTACAGCTCTCGAAAGTATCTTGTTACAAAATACATTGGAGTGTAGTTCAGCCCAGGTAATACAAATGACAAAAATACATATTTAAAATACATGTAACAGAAATACTGCCCATCTCTGTCTGTACTCTCCTTTTACAAAAAAAAACTATATATAAATACTTTAGCAACCTTGACCTGACACCTAGCGACCTCGTTAAGAGGTGTGGAACTCTTGGCGTAACAGGTGTTGAGTTGACAGTCGTTGGATCTGGTTTTGAGTTCTGACCGGGGCTACCTCCCAATTCGCTACACTGGTGTCAGAAGTGGGATGGCGCCTGTGAGGCCATTGGAGAGACGTGTTTGTGGGAGGGACTTGGTATAGAGAAGCATGGAGACACGCTCTCCCAAAGGAAGGGGGTAGTGTAGTGAACTTAATCCAACACCATAGTGACCTCCACAAGAGGTTCAGATATCTTGGCGTAATGGTGTGACAGTGACTTGACCCGGGTGTGAATCCAGTCAGGGCTGCCCCTGGAATTCACTACAATACTATCCCAAGGAATAGTCAGTGTGGACATTTTACAGTTGGGTTGGTGTTTCAAAGGATAAAGATGCTTTTCAGTTATTCATTATCATAAAAGTATACAACAATTGTACACCCAGAACATTCCCTGGCTGACATCATTTATTGCTGGTATTATGGTATCCAAAGGTCAGTTGGCTGCCCAACCCAGAAGGTGAAAGAGCTATATGCTAAATAAGAGGTGCACAAACTACTTTTCTCAAGCAGTCTTCAAGTACAGACTATGAAGATATTTCAGTGATTTGATGTCCTGATGTTCGAGCTGTGATTTCAGCCATAACAAGGTAAGGAACCAAACGTATTATGAAAGCATTGTATTGTGTAATCCTTGTAAAGCAGGGTTTGCCAACTGGTGGGACGCATTTTTTCTGCCTCCCAAGTTTTCTGAGGCAAAAACAAAACAAACATTTTATTCTTTTTTTCTCTTTTTTTGTTTGTTGAACATACAATACTCAGACTGTAGAAACACCAGGAAATCAGCTCCAAGTGATTTTAATTTAGGAAATCTCTTTCCAAGTATTCCCACGCATAAATAGAAAGACTATGTAATCGTATCCCAATGTAGTCAAGGTTTGAAATTATTTTGTTTTTGTCAAATACTGTATCTGTTTGGGCTTCTTGCGGTCAATTTGCAGTGTACAAATTAAATTGCGAGTTCGAATCATCACGGACAACTTTAGCATTTGAGCTAATTATCTACTTTTCAACTACTTACTACTTTTTAGATACTTTGCAACTGCTTAGCATGTTAGCTAACCCTTACCCTAACCTTAACCCTTTAACCTAACTCCTAACCTTAACCCTTTAACCTAACCCCTAAACTTAACCTTAACCCCTAGCGTAGCTAATGTTAGCCTCCTAGCTAACGTTAGCCTCCTAGCTAGAATTCATAACATATACATTTTGCAAATTCGTGACATATTGTAAGTTTAGCAAAAAACTGTTGGTCATTAAATCCGTCTAGAAGGACCACGTAAGAGCGGCCGGCTGTGAATGCCCTCACCCTCTATATAACGGATTGTTTTGGTTCTCCCCACTATAGTGCAGTCCAGTTAGAACATGACGTTGGGGCCGATCACCGTACTCTTGATAGTCACCACCACACACACACGCAAACACAGCTGTTTCCATTTGAAGATGTTTATATGATTCTGGTAATCCAAATGACTTGGAATCTTATTGTCGTGGTTCTATAAGACAAAGATAAGCACACAGTATTAGTTAAGGGTGATAACTATGCAATATACATATATGTACACTACCGTTCAAAAGTTTTGGGGTCACTTAGACATTTCCTTGTTTTCAAAAGAAAATCGTTTTTTTTGTCCATTAAAATAACATCAAATTGATCAGAAATACAGTGTAGACATTGTTAATGTTATAAATGGCTATTGTAGCTGGAAACTGCAGATTTTTTATGGAATATCTACATAGGCGTACAGAGGCCCATTATCAGCAACCATCAGTCCTATGTTCCATTGGCACGTTGTGTTTGCTAATCCAAGTTTATCATTTAAAAAGGCTAATTGATCATTAGAAAACCCTTTTGCAATTATGTTAGCACAGCTGAAAATTGTTGTGCTGATTAAAGAAGCAATAAAACTGGCCTTCTTGAGACTAGTTGAGTATCTGGAGCATCAGCAATTGTGGGTTCGATTACAGGATCAAAATGGCCAGAAACAAATAACTTTATTCTGAAACTCATCAGTCTATTCTTGTTCTGAGAAATGAAGGCTATTCCATGCGAGAACTTGCCAAGAAACTGAAGATCTCGTACAACGCTGTGTACTACTCCCTTCACAGAACAGAGCAAACTGACTCTAACCAGAATAGAAAGAGGAGTGGGAGGCATCTGGACTTTTTCTTTGCAACTCTGCCTAGGTCAGCATCCCGGAGTCGCCTCTTCACTGTTGACGTTGAGACTGGTGTTTTGCGGGTACTATTAAATGAAGCTGCCAGTTGAGGACCTGTGAGGGCCTGTTTCTCAAACTAAACACTCTAATGTATTTGTCCTCTTGCTCAGTTGTGCACCGGGGCCTCCCACTCCTCTTTCTATTCTGGTTAGAGCCTGTTTGCGCTGTTCTGTGAAGGGAGTAGTACACAGCGTTGTACGAGATCTTCAGTTTCTTGGCAATTTCTCGCATGGAATAGCCTTAATTTGTCAGAATATCAAATCAAATCAAATTTTATTTGCCACATGTGCCGAATACAACAGGTGTAGACATTACAGTGAAATGCTTACTTACAAGCACTCAACCAACAATGCATTTTTTTAAGAATAAAAAAAATAAAAAGTGTTAAGTAAAAAAAATTAAAGCAAATATCTAAAGAGCAGCAGTAAAATAAAATAACAGTAGGGAGGCTATATACAGGGGGGTACCGGTGCAGAGTCAATTTGCAGGCTAGTCGAGGTAATTGAGGTAATATGTACATGTGGGTAGAGTTAAAGTGACTATGCATAAATAATAGACAGAGTAGCAGCAGCGTAAAAGAGGGGGGTGGGGGTGGGTGGGCAGTGCAAATAGTCCGGGTAGCAATGATTAGCTGTTCAGGAGTCTTATGAATTGGAGGTAGAAGCTGTTGAGTAGCCTTTTGGACCTAGACTTGGCGCTCCGGTACCGCTTGCCGTGCGGTAGCAGAGAGAACAGTCTATGACTAGGGTGGCTGGAGTCTTTGACAATTTTGAGGTCCTTCCTCTGACACCGCCTGGTATAGAGGTCCTGGATGGCAGGAAGTTTGGCCTCAGTGATGTATTGGGCCGTACGCACTACCCTCTGTAGTGCCTTGCGGTCGGAGGCCGAGCAGTTGCCATACCAGGCGGTGATGCAACCAGTCAGGATGCTCTCGATGGTGCAGCTGTAGAACTTTTTGAGGATCTGAGGACCCATGCCAAATATTTTCAGTCTCCTGAGGGGAATAGGCTTTGTCGTGCCCTCTTCACGACTGTCTTGGTGTGTTTGGACCATGATAGTTCGTTGGTGATGTGGACACCAAGGAACTTGAAGCTCTCAACCTGTTCCACTACAGCCCCGTCAATGAGAATGGGGGCGTACTCAGTCCTCATGTTTTTCCTGTAGTCCACAATCATCTCCTTTGTCTTGATCACGTTGAGGGAGAGGTTGTTATCCTGGCCCCACACGGCCAGGTCTCTGACCTCCTCCCTATAGGCTGTCTCATCGTTGTCGGTGATCAGGCCTACCACTGTTGTGTCGTCAGCAAACTTAATGATGGTGTTGGAGTCGTGCCTGGCCATGCAGTCATGGGTGAACAGGGAGTACAGGAGGGGACTGAGCACGCACCCCTGAGGGGCCCCCGTGTTGAGGATCAGCGTGGCAGATGTGTTGTTACCTACCCTTACCACCTGGGGGCGGCCCGTCTGGAAGTCCAGGATCCAGTTGCAGAGGGAGGTGTTTAGTCCCAGGATCCTTAGCTTAGTGATGAGCTTTGAGGGCACTATGGTGTTGAACGCTGAGCTGTAATCAATGAACAGCATTCTCACATAGGTTGTTACGTTCCCCAGTGTCTGTGTTGTAGGTTGTGTATTTTCATGTATGTATTTCAGGAAATGGGTTCCTGAAATTCCCCAACAAGCAGCTGATTGGTCAAAACATTGATGATTGGAGAGCTGACACTGCGCCCTCGTCAGGACGCAGCTGTCTCCAATTACCAACTCCTTCTGAAGCTATATAAGCCCCAGTTCTGTTGCTCAGAAGGAAAAAAAGGGGAACTAATTGCTGAGAGTTACAGCATGTTGGTTATATGCTAAGAGTTGGTATGTACTGTGTTGTTGTTGCTCTGAGAACCAATTATAATGTTTTGTGTTAGTTTGTGGCTCAGAGTTTCTATAATGTCCTGAGTTAGTTTTTTCTCAGGTTTTTGTTGTGAACCAGTTTATGCTATTTCTGTTTCATTTGTTCCCAAGGGGGGAAGGGGAAGGCACCTAGGGAGTGCTTAGGCAAGAGGCCCGCGGGCATACATTACCCGTAGAAGTTGACTGTCTATGCACACTAGGAAAGACCTGGGCGGACCATCCCTTGTATTTTGGTTAGTGCACCAGGTGGTGCTAGTTCAGTAAGTAGTGGGTAGGCAGGTAAGGTAGGAGAGGGGGCTTTGATATTTTTCTTTCTTTGCTTTGGTTCCGTCCAGCCCCTTTTCCCCAAACTTACCGTGCGAAGGAATAAATTTCCTGTTAACGGTATTCTCTGCCTTTTGTCATCCTTACTCACACCTACAGTCCCATACCTCTTTCACACCACGGAGAGTTGAGTTGTAGCAGGGTGTTACGTTCCCTCTTCCGAGAGGCGTGCGTAACATAGGTGTTCCTCTTGTCCAGGTGGGAAAGGGCAGTGTGGAGTGCAATAGAGATTGCATCATCTGTGGATCTGTTGGGGCGGTATGCAAATTGGAGTGGGTCTAGGGTTTCTGGGATAATGGTGTTGATGTGAGCCATTACCAGCCTTTCAAAGCACTTCATGGCTACAGACGTGAGTGCTACAGGTCGGTAGTCATTTAGGCAGGTTATCTTAGTGTCCTTGGGCACAGGGACTATGGTGGTCTGCTTGAAACATGTTGGTATTACAGACTCAGTCAGGGACATGTTGAAAATGTCAGTGAAGACACTTGCCAGTTGGTCAGCACATGCTCGGAGTACACGTCCGGTAATCCGTCTGGCCCTGCGGCCTTGTGAATGTTGACCTGCTTAAAAGTCTTACTCACATCGGCTACGGAGAGCGTGATCACATAGTCATCCGGAACAGCTGGTGCTCTCATGCATACTTCAGTGTTGCTTGCCTCGAAGCGAGCATAGAAGTGATTTAGCTCATCTGGTAGGCTTGTGTCACTGGGCATTACGCGGCGGTGCTTCCTTTTGTAGTCTAATAGTTTTCAAGCCCTGCCACATCCAACGAGTGTCAGAGCCGTTGTAGTACGATTCAAATTTAGTCCGGTATTGACTCTTTGCCTGTTTGATGGTTCGTCGGAGGGCATAGCGGGATTTCTTATAGGCGTCCGGGTTAGACTCCCGCTCCTTGAAAGCGTCAGCTCTAACCTTTAGCTCAGTGCGGATGTTGCCTGTAATCCATGGCTTCTGGTTGGTGTATGTACGTACGGTCACTGTGGGGACGACGTCATCGATGCACTTATTGATGAAGCCAGTGACTGATGTGGTGTACTCCTCAATGCTATCTGAAGAATCCCGGAACATATTCCAGTCTGTGCTAGCAAAACAGTCCTGTAGCTTAGCATCTGCATCATCTAACCACTTTTTTATTAACCGAGTCACGTGTGCTTCCTGCTTTAGTTTTTGCTTATAAGCAGGAATCAGGAGGATAGAGTTATGGTCAGATTTGCCAAATGGAGGGCGAGGGAGAGCTTTGTATGCGTCTCTGTGTGTGGAGTAAAGGTGGTCTAGAGTTTTTTTTCCTCTGGTTGCACATTTAACATGCTGGTAGAAATTAGGTAGAACGGATTTAAGTTTCCCTGCATTAAAGTCCCCGGCCACTAGGAGCGTTGCCTCTGGATGAGCGTTTTCCTGTTTACTTATAGCCTTATACAGCTCATTGAGTGTAATCTTAATGCCAGCATCGGTTTGTGGTGGTAAATAGACAGCTACGAAAAATATAGATGAAAACTCTCTTGGTAAATAGTGTGGTCTACCGCTTATCATGAGATACTCTACCTCAGGCGAGCAAAACCTTGAGACTTCCTTAGTATTAGATTTTATGCACCAGCTGTTGTTTACAAATATACACAGACCGCCACCCCTTGTCTTACCGGAGTCAGCCGTTCTGTCCTGCCGATGTAGCGTATAGCCTGCTAGCTGAATGTTATCATTGTTGTCGTTCAGCCACGACTCGGTGAAACATAAGATATTACAGTTTTTAATGTCCCGTTGGTAGGATAATCGTTATCTTAGGTCATCCAATTTGTTCTCAAATGATTGAACATGGGCTAATAGGCTTGATGGAAGAGGCAGTTTACTCACTCGCCGTCGGATCCTTACAAGGCACCCCGACCTACGTCCACGATATCTCCATCTCTTTCCCATGCGAATGACGGGGATTTGGGCCTTGTCGGGGGTCCATAGGATATCCTTCGCGTCCGGCTCGTTGAAGAAAAAATCGTTGTCCAATACGTGAGTAATCGCTGTCCTGATATCCAGAAGCTCTTTTTGGTCATAAGAGACGGTGGAAGAAACATTATGTACAGAATAAATTACAAATAACGCAAAAAAAACACACATGATAGTACAATTGGTTAGAGGGCTGTAAAACGGCAGCCATCTTCTCCGGCGACACTTCTTCGCATAGACTGACGAGTTTCAGAAGAAAGTTATTTGTTTCTGGCCATTTTGATCCTGTAATCGAACCCACAATTACTGATGCTCCAGATAGTCAACTAGTCTCAAGAAGGCCAGTTGTATTGCTTCTTTAATCATCACAACAGTTTTCAGCTGTGCTAACATAATTGCAAAATGGTTTTCTAATGATCAATTAGCCTTTTAAAATGATAAACTTGGATTAGCAAACACAACGTGCCATTGGAACACAGGACTGATGGTTGCTGATAATGGGCCTCTGTACTCCTATGTAGATAATCCATTACAAATCAGCCGTTTCCAGCTACAATAGCCATTTACAGCATTAACAATGTCAACACTGTATTTCTGATCAATTTGATGTTATTTTAATGGACAAAAAAATTGCTTTTCTTTCGAAAACAAGGACCCCAAACGATTGAAAACTATGACATTTCTAAGTGACCCCAAACGGTAGTGTACATGATTAAATGGCAAATGGCATTACACTTACAACATGTCTATAAAGGGCTATGAACACGGCATCAATATAAACATAAACTTAAACATTCACCTCTTGGAGAGAGAGAGAGAAACTAATGACTTGGATTGACAAAGGGTCAAGATTTCAGGCACCCTCTCTCTCCAGTGTGAAAATCTGCCAGGCTGAGACCTTATCAGATCTGCCCTGGCGCCTCAGGGTCGTAAATTACTCTGTGCATGATTTAAGCTCCGTCTGCGATGACTCTAGAAGCCGATGGCTTATAAATAAACAAATAAATAAACACCGATGGCCAATAAACACCTTAATAAAGGCCACTATGGAAAACGCTGTGGTAGCGTGTGCATGCAAAATACTATGTGTACCAATACAACAATTAAACCACTTCTGCAAAAGTGCAACCAATGCAATAACAACACTTATGGCAGTACGGAATAATACTACATATGATCGAATCAAATCACAATTTATTGGTCACATACACTTGTTTAGCAGATGTTATTGAGGGTGTAGCGAAATGCTTGTGTTCCTAGCTCCAACAGTGCAGTAGTATCTAACAATTCACAACAATACACACATCTAAAAGTAAAATAATGGAATTAAGAAATATATAAATACTAGGATGAGCAATGTCGGAGTGGCATTGACTAAAATACAGTAGAATAGAATAAAGCATATACATATGAGATGAGTAAAGCAGTATGTAAACATTATTAAAGTGACTAGTGTTCCATTATTAAAGTGGCCAGTGATTCCATGTCTATGTACAGTGCCTTTGGAAAGTATTCAGACCCCTTGACTTTTTCCACATTTTGTTACGTTACAGCCTTATTCTAAAATGGATTAAATAAACAGGCTTTTAGTATTTTTTGATAATTTATTAAAAATAAAAAACAGATACCTTATTTTCATTAGTATTCAGACCATTTGCTATGAGACTCGAAATTGGGCTCAGGTGCATCCTGTTTCCATTGATCATCCTTGAGATGTTTCTACAACTTGATTGGAGTCCACCTGTGGTAAATTCAATTGATTGCACATGATTTGGAAAGGCACACACCTGTCTATATAAGGTCCCACAGTTGACAGCGCATGTCAGAGCAAAAACCAAGCCATGAGGTCAAAGGAATTGTCCGTAGAGCTCCGAGACAGGATTGTGTCGAGGCACAGATCTGGGGAAGGGTACCTAAAAATGTATGCCGCATTGGAGGTCCCCAAGAACACAGTGGCCTCCATCATTCTTAAATGGAAGAAGTTTGGAACCACCAAGACTCTTCATAGAGCTGGCCGCCCGGCCAAACTGTGCAATCGGGGGAGAAGGGCCTTGATCAGGGAGGTGACCAAGAACCCGATGATCACTCTGACAGAGCTCTAGAGATCCTCTGTGGAGATGGGAGAACCTTCCAGAAGGACAACCATCTCTGCAGCACTCCACCAATCAGGCCTTTATGGTAGAGTGGTCAGACGGAAGCCACTCCTCAGTAAAAGGCACATGACAGCCCATTTGGAGTTTGCTAAAAGGGACTTAAATACTCTCAGACCATGAAAAACAAGATTCTCTGGTCTGATGAAACCAAGATTGAACTCTTTGGCCTGAATGCCAAGCGTCACATCTGGAGGAAACCTGGCACCATCCCTACGGTGAAGCATGGTGGTGGCAGCATCATGCTGTGGGGATGTTTTTCAGCGGCAGGGACTGGGAGACTAGTCAGGATGCACATCCTCTCCCACACCAGGCGGACTGCTTGGCTGCACTCGACGGAAACGCACTCTTCAGCACAATGGATCTCACCTCTGGGTTCTATAACATGCCACTGCACGAAGATGACAGGAGGTATTCTGCCTTCACAACACCTATGGGGCTCTTTGAATACAACCGTCTACCTCAGGGTCTCTGTAACAGAACTGGAAGCTTCATGCGCATGATGACCAGTATCTTCGGAGATCAAAACTTCATGAGTTTGCTGTGTTACTTGAATGATCTGTTGGTCTTTGGCCCAGATGAGAAGACTGCCTTGGAACACTTGGTGATGGTCTTCAGCAGGCTTCGTAGTCACAACATGAAGTTGGCCCCAAAGAAATGCTTGTCAAGTTCCTTGTTTGTCAAGTCACATAATTGATCAACATGGTGTGTCTACAGATCCTAGTAAAGTTGACAGCATCTCTAAGATGAGCAGTGCTGATCTGATGGAATTTAATGGTGTGACTCCTTCACAGAAACGGATAAGGTCGTTCCTTGGCATGGTAAACTACTACCAACAATTTGTGCCAGGTTTCTCCGCAATAGTCAGACCTCTTTTTCTCGTTGTTGACTGGATCAAAGAGAAAACCCAAAAGGTCATCAGAAAGTAAAGCACTCCTCACAGTGTCGAAAGTTGATCGTCGCAGACTGGACACGCGAACATGAGCCTTGGAAAAGTTGAAGACCTCTCTAGTAGACACGGTGGTGTTGGCACATCCTGACTTCTCCCATCCGTTCATGTTGTCAACAGATGCATCACTGGATGGCATTGGTGCTGTCCTGTCACAGTTGCAAGAAAGAGAAACCTGTGCCAGGCCCATTTCTTTTGCCAGCAAGTCTTTGTCTCAGAAGAACTACCCAGCTCATTGGTTAGAGTTCCTGGCAATGAAGTGGGTCAATCTACGACAAGTTCAGTCACTGGTTGAAAGGCCATGTGTTTACTGTTTGGACTGACAACAATCCACTTACTCATATTATGACCAAGCCGAGGCTGGACTGTTGCAAGCAGCGCTGGGTGGCCAAGTTCGCCAGTTACGATTTTGACATCAAGTACGTGCTGGGTCCTCAGAATATGGTTGCTGTTGCCCTTTGTCAAAGGTGTTGGCCACAGACTGCTTCGTGAGCCCTACGAAAAACTCCTTAGCGACGTTCAAGCAGTGTCAAATGCTTCAGTCCAAGATGCCTTCAGGTGGTCCAGTGATCTCAAAGGCAGCCCCAAATGTGTACGCTCACAGAGAACTTCCATGTCTGTCTACATGTGTTCTCAGTCCTTGGCAGCAGATGAGGTGTCAGCCATACTCCAGTCACATGACAACTGGGACACAGGAGCTAGAACACGTACTGCGGAAATGGTGCATCATTTACCTCAACTGATACCACCTGGTCAAGACACCTTACCTGCCTACTCTGATAAGGAGCTTCGTGATGAGCAACTCAACGACAGGACCCTTTCTCGTGTGCTATTCTAGTTTCGAGAGTCAGTTGATCAGCGGGTGACTCAGAGTCTCTGGTGTGAGTAAGTCGTACACGACACCGTATCACCCGATGGGGAATGGCAGCGTGGAACATTTAAATCGGACGCTTGGCAACATGATTTAGACTAAGTTAGACTGGCCGAGACACCTGCAGACATTGACATTCATGTACAATTGCACCACTCATGAGACGACGGGGTACGGCCCCTTCTACCTGATCCCTCATCTGCCAGTAGAATTGCTTTTCAGAAACACTCTGAACGACCCAGCTGTTAACAGTTACGACATGTATGTGGTGTCGCACTCCAATGATCTGAAGGATGCTATGGTGATAGCGCAGGAACATGCTGCAAAAGAACAGAACCGACAAACGGCGATTTACAACAGAAAGGTCAAGGGGCCCACCATAGAAGTCGGCGATCGAGTACTGTTGGCAAACAAGAAAGAAAGAGGCAAGAGGAAAGTGGCGGGTCGATGGGAATTGACAATATACAATGTGGCGGATATGAATCCAGGCCCTCACACATACAGAATATGTAATACAGCCACTGGAAAGGAAAAAGTAGCCCATCGGAACCTAATCCTGTTGGTGAACTTCTTCCAAGTAGACGAGGAAAGTGCAGTTTCTGGCCGCTCTTCATAATAATATAATAATAATAATAATAATATAATATGCCATTTAGCAGACGCTTTTATCCAAAGCGACTTACAGTCATGTGTTCATACATTTTTACATATGGGTGGTCCCGGGGATCGAACCCACTACCCTGGCGTAACAAACGCCATGCTCTACCAATTGAGCTACAGAGGACCACATCCATGTCTGTCGGCCTGACTCCAAGTTCCGGTGCTCACAATCTTGTTTGCCATGTGATGATGGAAACGTGAGACAAGGGAGATCCTTTCCTCAAGATTCACTATCTGGGATGGAGCAGGACGTGTCTGTACAAGGTATCACACAGGGAGAATTCAATTTGTTTTGTTGTTGGAATTTTACCCCCTTTTTCATGGTATCCAATTGGTAGTTACCGTCTTGTCCCATCGCTGCAACTCCCGTACGGACATGGGGGAGGCGAAGGTCAAGAGTCGTGCGTCCTCTGAAACACAACCCAATCTAGCCGCACTGCTTCTTGACAGCCGCACCAATGTGCCAGAGGAATCCGGCCCGCCACATCAGTCGCTAGTGCGCGATTGGACAAGAACATCCCTGCCAGCCAAACCCTCCCCTACCCCGGGCCAATTGTGCGCCGCCCCATGGGTCTCCTGGTCGCGGCTGGGACAGACAGAGCCTGGAATCGAACCAGGATCTCTAGTGACACAGCTTGCACTGTGTCAAGATGCAGCGCCTTAGACCACTGCGCCGAGAGAGAGAGAGAGAGAGAGAGAGAGAGAGAGAGAGAGAGAGAGAGAGAGAGAGAGAGAGAGAGAGAGAGAGAGAGAGAGAGAGAGAGAGAGAGAGAGAGAGAGAGAGAGAGAGAGAGAGAACTCTTTACCTGATCAGAAGCTTGTGGACTCTGAAGGAAGAACTCGAGATTGGATCACACAGGTACCAAGTAGTAGACAGGAGCATGAGGAAATCTTCAGGTGTGACCTCAGAATCACTGGTCTCTCAAGACTCAAGAGATTCAGAAGAGCTCCAGTGAGCAGACACGCTCTTCTACCGCCATTGAAAAGTCTGAACAGCCTAGTGACTCACAATTTGCTGACACTCTAGTGACTTACACATTGTACTTTATTGGTGAGGCCTAGTAGTACACTGTGTAGCTAGGTTGGGTGGGGTGTAGAAAGGCATCCTACAGCCAGTAGATCGTTTGAGAGTTTGGCCAATTCTCCTTCCACTTCATCCTTTTGGGATACGGCAAATGTTGGTTATTGTCACGATCGTTGGTTAGAGATGAGGACCAAGGCGCAGCGTTGCAGGCAAACATACTCTTTATTAGAGACACGATCAAAAACGACAAAACGAAAACGTGACAGTTCACGGTCTAACACTACAGACTAGAAACAAGATCCCACAAACTCTGTGGGGAAACAGGCTGCTAAAGTATGGTTCTCAATCAGAGACAACAAGCAACAGCTGAATCACGTTGCCTCTGATTGAGAACCACACTGGCCAACATAGAACCACAATACCAGAATGTGAAACCTAGAACAACACACATAGACTTTACACACCCTGGCTCAACATATTAGAGTCCCCAGAGCCAGGGCGTGACAGTTATCTTGTAAATGGACCTTTATATGTTGTGTAATTTGATTTATATGCGTGTTCATGTTTTGTGGTTGCTGCTTAAATTCTGCCTAAATTCAGTGGGGGTGGGTGTAACAGGGTTGAAATAGACATCCTTAGTTTTATGAGTTTTGTCATAATTAAGCAGCCAGGTAATGTAAACGTATGTATAGTTGTGGAGCCACCTGCTGTATTATTTGAATAATTGCATCCCAGTGTATATAATATATGTGCACATGATCACGCAGCATCCAGTCAAAGAGTTGTTCAACTTTGATGGATGTGTGTCTCGTGATCCATGCTGCACCCAGTGTTTTCACTTTTAAATGATATCTAATGTATGTTAGGCTGAAAACCATATTGTTTTATAATCACTATCGATGTTGACATGTTATGTGATAGTGTTACAGAGTTGTGTCATGTATTTACAATTTTATGGACATTTACAAAATGTGCACGTTGCGTTAATGCTAAAGGTTAGCTAACGTTCGCCTTGCACTTTCTTTGCTGATGAGGCTAGTTACCTCGCGAAGTGTAAATGTACTTTTATTTTATTTCATGTCACTCGGATTGCTTGGTGGGTTGCAGTTGTTCTGACGTTTACACAGTGTTGTGTATGTATTTGCAGGTATGTGCTCCCAAATGTACTGTTGGTGAACTTCTTCCAAGCTCCTGAACAGCTAATCATGGCTACCCAGACTATTTGCACTGCCCCCCCCACCCCATCCTTTTTACGCTGCTGCTACTCTGTTAATTATTTATGCATAGTCACTTTAACTCTACCCACATTTACATATTACCTCAACTAGCCGGTGCCCCCACACATTGACTCTGCAACGGTACCCCCCTGTATATATAGCCTCCCTACTGTCACTTTATTTTACTTCTGCTCTTTTTTCTCTCAACACTTTTTTTGTTGTTGTTTTATTTTTACTTAAAAATAAATAAATAAATGCACTGTTGGTTAAGGGCTGTAAGTAAGCATTTCACTGTGATGTCTGCACCTGTTGTATTCGGCGCATGTGACCAATACAATTTGATTTGAAATTATATGGAATAATGTTATGTTACTGTACACGTGTAGCCCATAGTGCTGTGGTGATGTGTTATTGTAAGTTATAAGTTGAGCGCTCCTCTGTAGTCATGTTGTTATAAATGTAATGTATAAAATGCATATTATAAATATACATTGTTATACAATTGTTCCAGTAAAAGAGTTGTTAAACTTTGATGGAGATTGCTTGGTGGGTTTGCAGTTGTTCTGAGGTTTACACAGTGTTGTGTATGTATTTGCAGAATAAACAGTGAAAGAGAACAGTACCCTGTCCTTCGTTGGTGAGCCATATGAGAGCCGTTACACTGGTGTGGAGGTAATAAGGTCCCCTTGTTGTTGGTGACCCCTGGTGGAAGGTAACAGAGGAAGGCTAAATGTTGTCTGGGACCCCTGGTGGAAGGTAACAGAGGAAGGCTGAATGTTGTCGGGGACCCCTGGTGGAAGGGAACAGAGGAAGGCTGAATGTTGTCGGGGACCCCTGGTGGAAGGGAACAGAGGAAGGCTGAATGTTGTTGGGGACCCCTGGTGGAAGGGAACAGAGGAAGGCTGAATGTTGTCTGGGACCCCTGGTGGAAGGGAACAGAGGAAGGCTGAATGTTGTTGGGGACCCCTGGTGGAAGGGAACAGAGGAAGGCTGAATGTTGTTGGGGACCCCTGGTGGAAGGGAACAGAGGAAGGCTGAACGTTGTCGGGGACCCCTGGTGGAAGGGAACAGAGGAAGGCTGAACGTTGTCGGGGACCCCTGGTGGAAGGTAACAGAGGAAGGCTGAACGTTGTCGGGGACCCCTGGTGGAAGGGAACAGAGGAAGGCTGAATGTTGTCGGGGACCCTGGTGGAAGGTGACAGAGGAAGGCTGAACGTTGTCGGGGACCCCTGGTGGAAGGTGACAGAGGAAGGCTGAACGTTGTCGGGGACCCCTGGTGGAAGGGAACAGAGGAAGGCTGAATGTTGTCGGGGACCCCTGGTGGAAGGTAACATAATATCCACATAATACAGAGTTTAGTGCAATAATTGTCACATTCTCTAACTAGATATGGCTAATGTTATTGCGCATCACTGTGCTTCAACTGTTGTGTTTTATGACCGTCTGTATTTTTGCCTAACGTTACTGTAACATTATGCTTCATATCTTTGGTTAGGTTCAATGAGGCTCTCTGAGGAGAGAGAGGAGTGGGGCACTGCCTCTAAGATGAGTCTCTCTGGAGAACATGAC